>NC_044195.1:36543068-36574910 GCF_900880675.1 Sparus aurata | reverse complement strand
AGTCTCCGTTCACGGAGCTCTGTAATGGCTGGACCAAATGTGTTCGCGTCTTCGGTACTGGCAAGTCAAGGGTAGCTTGAGCAATGAAGCTGCATGTTTAAATCGACCGAAGTTCTCCTTTAAAGCTGGCTCAGTCAAAAAATACTCCACTACTGTTTCTTAAGTAAAAGTATGTAAGTATCATCAGTTAGTATTGATTATGCAGACGGGCTCCTTGATAGCATCTTAACGCTGTAGTTCACAGTGGTGGAAAGTAACTAAGTACAATTACTCAAGTGGAGTACCTAAAAACAGTATTTCCACTTCACAATACTTCTGAAGAGAAATGGAGTAGGTTTAACTTCAGTATGTTAGGAACTGTAGTTACTAACTGCAACTGCACGTTGGATCCTTTATTACAAGTAAACGTCCTGAAGTCGAAGTAAAGAAGTATTACTAAATGTAGTTAGAGTATTTTTGCACAATGATATTTCTACTTTTACTTAAAGGACTTGATCTCTTTCTCCACCACTGCTTATCAACAAGTGACGCTAACATGCTAACACAGCGTCATCATTGTGAGTCTGTTAGCATGCTAATGTTAGCATGTAGCTCCGGGCTGCAGTTGGCGTCGTCGTACCTTCTTCATGTTGCTGCCCAGTTTGGGGTACGGAGGTTTGTTGACTCTGTCCCAGTTCACCGGGACCTTTATCTTCTCGTACAGCTGGAAGATCACCAGAGCGTCATCGATGTCTCTGTGACACAGTGACAAAGACAGGAAGTGACTTTATTGTGCAGACGGTTGGTCTGAGCTACAGTGAGTCCCTGAGGATGCTGCTGGGTTAGGGTTAGAGTTCAGTTCTTACGCGTAGAGGTGGTTCACTCGAGGATTCACTCCCAGAGAGTTCATCCAGTTCCTGAAGGTTCGCTCCTCCCTCGTCTCACCTGCAACAGAACACACCTGGAGGTCACTGGCTTCATCTCAACATCTCTTCTTTTGTTTGTATGTCTTCCCGTCTGATATTTTGGCCCTGAACTCGTCCACATTTTTAAACGTATTCACTCCATTCAAACACCAAAATATTCGTCTCAACAGGGAATTGATCGCGCGTGCTTCTCTGATTGATCTCATTCATATCATATTCATTCATACTTTCTGAAATATTTTACGTTTTTCTGCCATTTTTTCCCGTTCAAGCAGACGACAGAGAGTTGAAGCTTTGTTGCATCACAGTTATAATGGCAGTCAATGAGAAATCACGTCACACCCACTCATTTTCCAGCTCTTCTCCCTCCTTCAGACATTCTCAAAGAAACTCCATTCAAACTGTGAAACGTTCACAAAGATTAGGACTTTCTCACCTGAATTCAACTTTTTCACAGCATTCATACTTTTTGCACAGTCGCAGTTCAAACAGTGGTCACTCTTCAGCCACTTTGAAATGTTTGCATTGGTGTGTATGTGGTGGAGTGTCGACAGAGTGGGGATGAGCTCGTCTTCAGTTCGCCCTCCCTTCCACAATTTTCACTCCGGCAGAAAAATAAAAACACCAACTTGTAGGTACACTCGTGCTGGCGTTACAGCTTTTGGCTCGGTGGGCGTTTAACTGACAGGAACACCGACCAACTGCCACATTAAGTCCCATTAAACTGAGAGGAAAAATATCTGGAGGCTGACAAACACATTCACTTTTCTGAACTGTTCTACACGACACATTTTTGACCACACACACACAAAAACTTCCCAAAGTGCTCAAAAGACTCTCATAGTTCGACCATATCATTATTTGAGTGATAGCAGTTATTGTTTTCCAGAGAGAGGCATGATAATGTGAGGTGAGCCTCAGCTGAAATCATCAACTCTCTCAGTCCGTTACCAGGACCAACCCGGTTACCATCACCGTGGCAACCGAGATCAACTGGGCAACACAGAGAGAGACAGATTTATCAATGAGTCAGGTTAATATTCTCTGTTTATCACTGTGTGTATTTCCCAACATGTTAACTATATTTAACTATCATCTTTTCATTCATTTGAGCCAGAAACTCCTTCCAAAAATGTAAATGTTTCCAATCATCGATATATTATAATACATTCAGTTTGTTAACAAATCTACATTATTTTACAGTTTTGAGATATTCTGGACATTTTTCAGTTTTCACAGCCAGCAAAGACTTCAGCTGGTCAACAGGCAGCATTCACAACCGCAAGTTGTTCACAACTTGCTTTCTCTAGTTTTTATAAGTGTTTCATGGGATTATTATGTTGTTGTATTTGTAAGTAATCCAATCTGAGAAGTAACTAGTAGAGTAAAAGTACTACTCTGACATGTAGTGGAGTAACTGCTCAGGAGTGTGACGGACCTTCGATGGAGCTCCAGTCGATGTCCTGGTTCTCGGGTTTCTTCAGAGCCGGGTATTTGTTGAACAGGTTGGCGACAAACGCCAGGTTGAGTTTGGGGTTGCCGCGGACGACGTCTGTGGGCATGACGAACTGTCTGCAGCCGAGCCGGTCGGCCTGGTCCAACATGCACTCGGCTCGCTTCAGGTCCTCCTTCTCCTGCAGAGAGACGACGAGGAGGACGTCAACGCACGTTCACATCAAATGTTATGACTCCTCTGAGTAATTAACGAGAGTCTTACTCTGAGCCCCGACATGTCGACGGCGATGGGGGGGATCCCCTCCTCGTCTCCTTTAGGTGCCACCTGGTTCAGCAGGTTGTAGTACGCCTTAGAGTCCTGAACACACACACAGTTTCAGAAACAGCCTCACACATGAGAACAGACTGAAGGGGTTCGACTTCTGACGGAAGAAATAATCAAACCTTGATGTCAGAGCTGAAGTTATTGATCTTGCCGGCGCCGGCCTCCTCCAGGTGATAGTTGGCCCAGCGGAGCAGCAGCTCCTCAGGGGACAGTTTCATCAGATCCTCCAGAGACTCTCCATCACGCAGCAGAGCCACCAGAGCTGCACACACACACACACACAAATGCTTCTGGTTGGTGGGTTTTTGGACCAGGCCAGGCTAGCTGTTCATTCTCCATGCTAAGCTAAGCTAACAAACCTAGCTTTAGCTTCCCAGTTACTGTTCAGACTTCAGTGGTGTTGATTTCTCATCTGAGAGAATGACTCTAAAGTCTGTGGTCGTTTCTGAGAATACAGTCAGTTTTATTAGACGAATGGTGTTCTTATTATTCTGTCCATGTAGAATTATCATACACACACACACCTTCGTTCTTGCTGAGCTCAATGTCGGCGAACAGTCCGATCTTGATGACCTGCCACAGCAGACCCAGGACCAGGTGCTGCCGGCCCTCCTTCAGGTCTTCCGCCCCGATGTTGACCACGTGGCAGCCGATGGCGGACGCAGAGTTCAGGGCCAGGTTCAGGTTCTCCTGTTCAATAGGACAGAACCACACGGGATGTAAAGACATGAACAGATGATGTCATCAGACTGCCTCAGACTTCCTTCAGTCTCACCTGGATGGTGAAAGGTGTGAGCTTCTTCTTGTTGATGGTTCTCTCGTCGATGGTGTCGGGCACCGACAGGTTGATCATCTTACTGTCAGGTGACACGTTGGACAGTTAGGAGGCGTTTACACAGCGACATCACTTTAAACAAGACTGCATTTTCAAAAATGTTGAACTATTCCTGGAACAATGGCCGCCTGTCAGAGTTAATCAGAGACCTTGATTTTTCCAGTCTTTATGCTAAGCTAGGCTAACATGCTAGCTGTATTATAATAGGACCACCTGACTCTCAGCTAAAGAGCGAGTCAGCAGCTCGTGGCTGTGAACGGATCAGACAGTTTTAAAGCAGCAGGTACCAGAGGACGATGCCGTCTCCCATGCCGGTGAACAGGTCGTCGCTGGAAGGATCCATGGGCAGAACATGTTTACAGTCTCCGTCCTTCTCCAGAGCTTTATTGATCCAGTTCACAAAGGCCACCTTCTCCTCCTCTGCAGGGGGAAGACAGCACACATCAGACCACAGCCGACATCTGGCTGACCCGTTACAGTTTAGTCCGTCAGAGACAGAACCACCATCACGCCTCCTCTGGGTTTATAAACGGTCCTTCAATGCTCAGAACCTCTGTGGATCCGTTCAGATGTTCTGTCCCCGGAACCTCAGAGGGAATCAAACCCACAGAACTCAATCTGATTCTTACTGTTCTCATTATGGAAACATGAACAGTCGCCTCACAAACAGACTCACAGATGTTAACAAAGCTAGAAGTTATGATGCGGGTTATTAAAACAGATGAATCGATGCTGATGGACTGATTGATTGATTGATCTGATCTGATGCTGATGAACGGACCGGAGTACGAGTGCTGGGTGCCCGTCTGCTCCGATGTTCCCGCCACGCTACAGATCCCCTCCTTCTTATTGATGGCCTTCCTGAACGTCTTGGCCACCTCGCTGCTCTTCAGCCCGTGGACAACCTGAACGAGACACAGAAACGGTGCTGAACACGTTGATGCCACAGACGGGCCGGACAACAGAACAGGGTCACTGACTGACAGAACCGTAGACAACAGAAACATGTGGAGTCTGCGTCAGCTGTACTTCCCTGAGCACAATCTGGAAATATTTATATTTAATGCAACATTGTAAAAGAAGCTGCTGAAGTTCAGTTACATTGTGAGCTCATACATACAAAGTACTGTAACACTGTTAAATACTGGAGTTCTACTATATAGTACTGCACTCTCACTCTCTGTGTAATGGATTACTACAGAGGTGTGTGTTGGCCTGGTGACCTTTGACCTGTGGGCTCACCTGAGTGAAGTCCTGGAAGGTGAGCTGGTTGCTGGTCTTGGTCAGCTCCTGGACGATCTCTCTGACTCTGTATCCGGGCAGAGACAGGTTGGCAGCTCTGAACAGCTCCGTGAGCTCGTCCTTACTGATGAAGCCGTTGTTGTCCACGTCTGCAGGAGGAGAGGTCAGAGGTCAACAGAACAGAACAGAATACAATCACTTTATTGATCCTAGACTGGGAAATGATTGTGTCACAGCAGCAGCGGGTCCACAAAAAAAAGAGAGAAAAAGAAAAACACTCTGTACATAACGTAAATAAGATATAAACAATGTATTTACACAGTGCAAACTGCACTATAAACAGTAATAATCTATACAACTATACAAGAAACAAACTATTCCAATGAATGTGCAAACACAGGAACACACCTGGCTCATCCTCAAGCAGTTCTTTTTACTGAACTCTGTGTGTTCAGCTACAGTCTGACCTGTGATCAGTTTGGCCTCAGGACCATTTACATTAAAATATTCTGATGTCTGATCAGCCTTTAACACTGCACTTCTGCTAGCTGAATAAAACAGGTGAACAGTTCAGAGACAGACTGGGAGAAGTGATCATTTATACAGTCAGACAGTTATTAAAGGCCGTCAGCAACAGGAAGTGACATCAGCCTCAGTGCTCTTACCAATCTTAGAGAAGGCCTCTCTGAGCTCCTCCTCCTCCTCTGGAGAGATGGTCACGGGGGCGGCCATGTTGGATCCTGAAACTGACATGACATCCTGTGAGTACAGCGAGCAGAGCAGATGTGTTGAGAGCAGCAGAGGAGGAAGTGAAGAGAAACCTCCTGATTCTGCTCTCTGATGCAAGCTGTTCACACTTCTCTCTTCTGCTGCCGTTCACTTCCTGTCTGACAGAACAGCCTCTTTGTCTGTTCCTGCTGGCTGTGATCAGCTGTGATCAGCTGTGATCAGCTGTGATCACATCCCTGCTGGAAAAACCAGCACAGACCAGCATGGAAATCGTGCTGGTCTGTGCTGGTGATCAGCTGCAGCACAGCGAGGAGGAAGAACTCAGTCTGGATGATTTAACTCTTCACTTGTTCAGCTCTGAGTCCTGATGGACCGGCTGCAGCAGAACCAGAGGTCGGACAGCGATAATACAGATGCTTCATTACTATTATCATTTATCATTTTTAAGCAGGAGCTGCTGTGGTCCAAATAAAGAAGCTAAAGAAACCTGAAATGATTCAGTCTCTCCAGATTAAACCGAGCAGTCGCACACGTCACAGAAAACTGAAGATCATCGAGTCAGTTTTTCCCTCGTTCAAGTGTTGAAGTGGAACGACTGAGAGACGCCGTGTGAGCAGCCGGCCTCAGAGTCATACTCAGAACTGATGTTGAACAATCGCGACTGAAAGGTCCAGTTAACCCCGATTAATACTTATTGATCCACATGGAGACATCAGAGCAGAAGAGACAGCTGACTCAGTGGATCACGTTCAGAGGAGGAAGAGAGAAGACGCTGAGATCACATGACACCTCGTTTATTTCAGTCTGATGATTCACTGAGAGTGTGTGTGTGTGTGTGTGTGTGTTTACATGAACACACACTTATCATCAAGAAAGAGGATGTTAAGAAAGACTTCAGATTTCATCCTTTCAGGACTGATTCAACTTCCTGCAGCTCCAATCCAGCTGCCACGCCACGCCACGCTACATCACGCCACGCTACATCACAACACGCCACGCCACATCACGCCACGCCACGCCACGCCACGCTACATCACGCCACGCCACGCTACATCACGCCACGCCACGCTACATCACGCCACGCCACGCCACGCTACATCACGCCACGCCATGCCACACCACGCTACATCACGCCATGCCACGCCACGCTACATCACAACACGCCACGCCACACCACGCTACATCACGCCACACCACGCTACATCACGCCACGCCACGCTACATCACGCCACGCCACGCTACATCACGCCACACCACGCTACATCACGCCACACCACGCTACATCACGCCACGCCACGCTACATCACGCCACGCCATGCCACACCACGCTACATCACGCCATGCCACGCCACGCTACATCACAACACGCCACGCCACACCACGCTACATCACGCCACACCACGCTACATCACGCCACGCCACGCTACATCACGCCACGCCACGCTACATCACGCCACACCACGCTACATCACGCCACACCACGCTACATCACGCCACGCCACGCTACATCACGCCACGCCACGCTACATCACGCCACGCCACGCCACATTTCTTCTCCGTCACTGAATATAGACAGCCGTCTGACCTCTGACCTCATCACAGCTACAGGCTGATGGTGATGTCACTGTATCAGCACACTGAGTGTGTAGAAGCAGTTCCTGTCCACTAACAGCTCAGTGTGTCGTCTGTAACTGACCTGAGGAACAACAACCAGTGATTCAGTTCCTCCTGCTGCAACACAAGAGCTCATTATTCACTCGTGTGACAACAAAACTACAAGAAACAATCCACACACTGAGAGACGACTGCACCCAGCACAGCGGCTACTGATGTATGAAGCTAGCATGTAGCAGGTAGCACTGTTAGCTGTTAGCATGTAGCTCATTAACCAAACAGAGCCCGATGTAACTGAAAGGATCAGACGCGCTGACCTCGACATAAACAGCTGCTTCAGTCAGTGGACACGATGAATCACAGCATGACGACTCAGACTGAACTCTCACACGTCAGCTTCATTATTAACCACTGAAAATGAAACTGACGAGTCTTCTTATATTCAGTCACGTCAGAATCTCCCGTCAGTCAGACTTCTCTGGAACTGTGAAGATTTATTTTATCTTTGACATCAAGTCGATCAGGTGAGTCGGGATGTTTCGTGTGCATGGAAAATAAATCTGAAGCTCGACTCTCGTCCCAGTTCTAAAACAAGAGAGGAAGCCTGAATCTGTCTGATATTTTATATACATATATCGATATAGATATCAATATCAAGATATCTATCTATATATATATATATAGATATAGATAGACAGATGATTAGAGGGGTGCAGCAGGGGACAGAAGCCTCGAGAATAAACTGAGAGTTTAACCTTCAGTCATTCTGAGCTGACTGGAGTGAAATGAGTGTGATGTTACAGACGCAGGATGAGTCCTTAAACGCATCACGACCAACAGCTACAGCAGAACACAGAGAGTGGTCTGACTGGGTTGGATTCATTGATTTCTCTGACACAGACAGTCGATCTCAGCGAGCTGAGAGCAGCAGCACGTGTTAATAAACTGTCAAACATTCATTCACTCCATGACAAACATTCTAGCGCCAAAGACAGACGGGAAACAGAGCGCTTCGTCAGTTATTGGAATAAATATCAATCAGAAAGTGTTTTAGTGATCTTGGTTAATGTTCTTAGTTGCTTTGCACCACAGGTTGTCAGTGAACTTCCATATTAGTCTTTGTGTGACTGAAGATCATGTGACTGTGAATCATCAGAGCAGCGTGGCCTCGGCCTCGCCAGCCTGTCCACCACGTGCACCAACATCTCCTCACACCTCCACAGCAGCAGCTATCACAAGTACCAGAACTGAAAAGTACCAGAACTGATCACATTAAACGGATTCATGAAGCGCGTCAGTTTCTGCTCGCGGCCTCGGAGGGATTTTCTGCAGTTGAAGTGAAGCTGACCACAAACTTCCTGTTGAGCTCGCTGCAGAGGTTTAACTTCTCCTTCCTCTCCTGCAGGCCTCTCTGCCTCCACCTCATCTCCACCTTCATTCAACAACCTTTTCATTACTTCTGTCAAACACGCACAAAGTTACAACACCAGTAATGCACAGTTACAAGTCTGTGTTGTTCTTTGTGTTTGAGCCAGACGATCAGCGAGCGCCGCAGCAGAGCTGACAGCGAACACAGCTCACGTCTGGATCATTCAGAAGTTGAGTTTGAACAAATGCAACAACATGACATTTCACACACACACACACACACACACACACACAGAATAAAGCCCTCTGCTCAGGTGTGTCTCATCCCACAGCGATGCGTTCAGGAGCACCTGTATGGAGGAGGAAACTCCTGATCTGTGGGTTACCTGAGAGGTGAGCAGGAGTGTTGGTCTGCGTGTCCGTCTGTTCCTCGTCTGTTCCTCGGCTTGTCCGTCTGCTGCTCACTTCTCCACAGGCAGCACTGAGTCGGCACTGATCAGGGCGACAACGCATCTATTCAAATCTACAAGGAAGGAAGTGACACGCAACACTTCAGAAACAGGAATGAAAGCGTTTTGTCTTTATATGGCAATGACGCTGGCTGCGAGTGTAGGTGAGCCCCCGCTGAGGTCACGAGGCTCAGAGACCAGGCTGATCCATCCAGAGACAGACTGACATCTGATCAGTGTTTATTCAGTGACTGTGGTGTTTTCTACATTCAGTCACATCCAGTGGTTATTATACACAGAGCCAATATTTAACTGTCATGTATCATCACAGTAGCAGAGTTACATACATCAGCAGCTGTAAACACATATAAACATAATAAAACACATCCTGTGGTTTGGTGCAGACCTGTAACTGAACATATGAGGAGTAGTTAACGTTTATAATCATCAGAGAACGTTACAGACGGTGTTTTTGGTTCCTGTCTTTTTCCTGAATATATCTGTACATGTGTGAATGTGTAAATGAGACATTAACTTATAGCACTTTGTAGAAGGAGCTTTATAAAGTTCACTACACTGACTTGTATCAGTTCACGGGGCGGAGCTGCCACATCCAAGATGGCGGCAATGTCGACGTATCGCAGCAACGGGCCAAACTGCTTAGAGAGGCGTCTGTGTGTATATGTATGAATATATATGTATATGTATGTATGTCTATGTATATATGTATGTATATATGTATATGTATGTATGTCTATGTATATAAATGTATATATGTATATGTGTCTATGTATATATGTATGTATATATGTATATGTGTCTATGTATATGTATGTATGTATATATGTATATGTATGTATGTCTATGTATATAAATGTATATATGTATATGTATGTATGTATATATGTATATGTATGTATGTCTATGTATATAAATGTATATATGTATATGTATGTATGTATATATGTATATGTATGTATGTCTATGTATATAAATGTATATGTATGTTTAAAGGCCGGCTTCTCTCCAGTTCCTGTGGGCTCTCCTCTGCTGTCCCGGACTGCCAGCACTGTGTGATTGTGAAAATTAAGTTTGTTAATAAAACTATTTAAAATGCTTTGCTGCTGGTGGTGCTTGGAGGAAGAGGGGAGTCTCACACTCTTGTTACACCAGGGTTTCCCCTAGGCCCTGGTCGTAACTATATATATATATATATATGTATGTATGTCTATATATATATATATATATATATATATATATATATATATATATATATATATATGCCTTCAGGTGTTCCCCGTGCTGACGTCATCCTCACACTGTTAACTGTCCTCATTAAGAGATTTAAAACTCACACACATCAGCTCATGGCGTCAGCAGCAGGACTGAAGTCTGATTCTGTGTTAAAGCTCTAATCATCTCTACAAACGGTCTCTGCGGTGCTTCAGGTTGGAGTCAGTCAGTACTGAGCTGCTCCGTCTGTCTGAAAGTCACATTCTACAACACCAAGCTTCAGTGGAGGGATGTACTGCAGGTAACATGGAGCTAACCTCCACTGTCTCACCTGAGCAGGTGACCTGATGGATCAGAGAGGGGCAGGTATCCTCTGCTGCCCAACACCTCCAACCCTCAGATGCTCCACATCACTGATGGGTTCCCATGGAAACCAGCAGGGACCAGAGCCGGCGCCTCCTGCTGGACCTGCTCGGTCAGGTGGGAAGGTGTCATGACATAAATATGTCTTAAATAGGTTTTATATAATAACCTTTATTTGACCTCCTCCACACATTGTCTGCCTCAGTGACTTCCTTCAGAGTCAAACTGGTTCCCAGCAGACCTCCCAGCCTCCACCAGTCTGACACCACCCACCGCTGGCAGACGGAGGTTTGCAGCACTCTACAAATTAAAACAGACATTTGACACACATGTTGAATTGTAAATATTTCTACTTTGTATTTGTGACTCTTGACTTTGACTGGACTGTGTCGTGCCTTTTCTTTCCTCCCACTCTGTTTATCGTCATGCACACACACACACACACACACACACTGAGCTAAACTCTGTGAAAGCGTCTGATTCTGATTCTGATTCTGACTTCTGCTTTACTGAAGTTCTGGAGACTTAACTTCTCCTATTTGTGTTTTAATAGTAACTTTATTAAAAGTGAGCTTTTGGAGAAGTTTGAAGAAAAACAGAAGCAGACAGCGAGTTTCATTATTTGAGTATACAGTCTGGAAAATGTGAAATCAGCTCCAGTTGAACTCTCAAACAGTCGATGGAGTTTAAATATAAATATATTGTCCACGTGAACAGTAACGAGTGATGAAACACTGCGTGGGTTCATCTCCTCTGTCAGTTCTATGCTCCTGTTCTCTGGATGGTCCGGTACATTTTTACTAACAGGATGAGAACTTGACAAACAAACAACATATTATTCTGTGTGAATGTTTGAATGTGCTGGAAAGTTACAGATATGAGCTGGCTGACATCATGAGTTTGTTCCTCTGCCTGCTAACCACAGACACCTCCACACACTCAGACCACAACCACAGTGACGAGGACACAAACTGACTTTGGGTTTTACACTGAGTTAATACTGAGCAGCTGAGCGTCAGCGCCTCCACCTGGCGAACAGGAGCAACATCTGTCACATCTCCACCCACTGCCCTGTCAGGTGACGGAGGCTAACTCTAACCCTAACCCTCTCACCAGTGGTTTCCATGACAGCGACACTTATTTGGAAGCAATTAGGAGTTTAAACAAACACTGAATAGAATCACTTTAATATAATTATATAATTCATGATTGACAGGGTTTAATTTATATCATATATATATATATATATATATACACATATGATAATGTATATATAAATAAATGAGGGGAGGTGAGCAGCAGACTGAACACTGAGTGTTGGCTGGGGTTTGTATTTTTCATTGTTGTTATTATTTATATTTATCATGAACATTTAGGGGACAAACTTTAAAATACGCTTTTTATTTATAAACTATACAAAATAAAGAGGCTAAAACATTAAACATCTATATTTACTGAACTGTTAACAGAAATACGTTTAAATTAATGAATAATTAAATAAATGTCACGTGCCGATGACGTGTTGGTAAACAAACTCTGAGCCAATCACAGAGAGGCGCCGAGGTCAGCTGACAGCAGCTTCCGGCAGAGTGACGTCAGGTGTTGTGAAAATGGCCGGACACGAACATCATCATCATCACTTCTCTCTGTGCTTGTGTGATTTAATGAGGTAATCTCTTCTTTTTAACGATTCTACGTTAAATTAACGGACTGTCGATCGGAAACGACGTCACAGTGCTAACCGGACAGCTAGCTGTAGCCTGATAGCAGCGACCTGTCGTCGGTCCCGGTTCACGGTCTGTGTGTGCCCCTCCTCAGGTTGCTGTGGTCTCTGGTGGTGCCCTGTGCCTACCTCAGCCTGCTGCTGACCCTCCTCCTGCTGCTGCTCCTGATGGGGGTCCGCATGTGGCTGCAGGGCCGCCGCCGGGCCCGCCGGGCTCAGGACGGAGGCCCCGCCGTGGCTTTCTTCCACCCGTACTGTAACGCTGGAGGAGGCGGGGAGAGGGTCCTGTGGTGCTCCCTGAGGGCCCTCATGAACCGGTACCAGCCTCACCTGACTCACACCACCTGGTGTCTCTGTTGTCTGCTCGAGACTCACACTGCACACATACTGTTTCCATGTAGTGAGTCCGTGTCCGTGCAGCTGTCTGTCCACACAACAGGACCAACAACACAGCTGAGTGCGTCAGACTGTCTGCTCACTGCATCTTCTGACTCACATCGAACTTCAGTGTTTCACATCCTCCACGTTTACTCGCACACACTCTAATTCTTTGTCCTTGTTGTTGTAAGTGTTCCCACCAGCAGCTGTGGTTCTGCTGTGGTTCTGCTGTGGATCCGCTGTGGTTCTGCTGTGGATCCGCTGTGGTTCTGCTGTGGATCCGCTGTGGTTCTGCTGTGGATCCGCTGTGGATCCGCTGTGGTTCTGCTGTGGTTCTGCTGTGGATCCGCTGTGGTTCTGCTGTGGATCCGCTGTGGTTCTGCTGTGGTTCTGCTGTGGATCCGCTGTGGATCTGCTGTGGTTCCGCTGTGGTTCTGCTGTGGTTCTGCTGTGGTTCTGCTGTGGATCCGCTGTGGTTCTGCTGTGGATCCGCTGTGGTTCTGCTGTGGTTCTGCTGTGGTTCTGCTGTGGTTCTGCTGTGGATCCGCTGTGGTTCTGCTGTGGTTCTGCTGTGGATCCGCTGTGGATCTGCTGTGGTTCCGCTGTGGTTCTGCTGTGGTTCTGCTGTGGTTCTGCTGTGGATCCGCTGTGGTTCTGCTGTGGATCCGCTGTGGTTCTGCTGTGGTTCTGCTGTGGTTCTGCTGTGGTTCTGCTGTGGTTCTGCTGTGGTTCTGCTGTGGTTCTGCTGTGGTTCTGCTGTGGTTCTGCTGTGGTTCTGCTGTGGTTCTGCTGTGGTTCTGCTGTGGTTCTGCTGTGGATCAGCCGTACTGAGTCTAACTATCAGCAGGATGTTAACATCACTGCAGGGACTAACTCTAACCCACCTCTAAGTGTTGATGTGGAAATATAAGATAATAAGATGGTTTCAGTGACAGTGTTCATAAAGTGACTGCAGTGAAATGTAACTGAGTAGAACGTGGACTGAGTGGTCGTTTCCCTTCAGATACCCCGGCGTCTCCTTCGTGGTGTACACTGGAGATCAGGGAGTGACGGGGGAGCAGATTCTGGAAGGAGCCCGGCAGCGTTTCAACATCACGCTGCCTCGACCAATCAGCTTCATCTTCCTGCGTCACCGCGTGCTGGTGGAGGCGACTTCGTACCCTCACTTCACCCTGCTGGGCCAGAGCGCCGGGTCCATGTTCCTGGGTGAGAGCAGAACTGTAGAGTTCAGAGAGACTGCAGCAGATCATTCATGTGTTGATGTCCGTCTGCTGTCACTCATCTTCAACTTCTGTCTCAGTCTGAATTCAAAGCACAAGTTAATATTAATAATATTAACATTACAAACACAGAGAATATTAAAGTATTCAGAAATAAATATCACGTCTATGATCCTCTGATGTCTCTGACTGTGTGTGCAGAATTTAGAGAATGTTGTTCAGCTGTTTGCTGATTGATCATCAGTTCTTCTGTGTTTTATAAGTTTAGTAACAGTTATATATAATGTGTGTGTGTGTGTGTGTGTGTGTGTGTGTGTGTCAGGCTGGGAGGCTCTGACAGCCTTCGTTCCTGACCTGTACGTGGACTCGATGGGTTACGCCTTCACCCTGCCGATCTTCCGTTACCTGGGCGGCTGTAAGGTGGCGAGCTACGTCCACTATCCCACCGTCAGCACCGACATGCTGTCAGTGGTCAGAGAGAGGAACCCAAGGTAACACACACACACACACACACACACACACACTCTTTAATTTGATCACTGAACCCAAAACAGTAAAAGTGTTTTTGCTTTATAGCAGCAGATAAACTACTTCTATACTATTTATTCTATAATATACTACATACTGAGAACGCTCTGAACACGATGCTGATGCTCTCAAAGTGTCTGATACCTTATAGAAACACCCTGACGTCTAAAATGAAGCCGGTACTCTAAGAAAACCCCACTAACCTTCTGTGTTCCTCCTCTTGTGATTCCAGATTCAACAACGCTGACTTCATCTCCAGGAACCCGCTGCTGAGCGCGGTGAAGGTGGTGTACTACTGCTGCTTCGCCCTGCTGTACGGCCTCGCCGGCTCCTGCAGTGATGTCATCATGGTGAACTCCACCTGGACACTGGGACACATCCTGGCTCTGTGGCGCTCCCCGAGCCGCACCAGCGTCGTCTATCCGCCCTGCGACGTCAGAGCCTTCCTGGACGTCCCACTGGAGGAGGAGGATGAAGATGACATGGAGGAAGGCTGGGAGGAGCTGGGACAGGAGCTGGGGAGCGGAGAGGAGAAGGACGGACGAGGAGGAGACAGGAAGTGTCACTCCATCGTGTCGGTGGGTCAGTTCAGACCGGAGAAGGACCACCGGCTGCAGATCAGGGCCTTCCACAAACTGCTGGACAGGAAGGAGGGGGGGCTGGGGGGGCGGGAGTCTCTGCGGCTGGTGCTGATTGGTGGATGTAGGAACCAGGAGGATGAAGAGCGGGTGCTGCTGCTGCGGGGGCTCTGTGACGAGCTGGGCGTGTCCGACCGCGTCAGCTTCAAACTTAACGTGCCCTTCGAGGAGCTGAAGAGAGAGCTGGTGGACGCCACCGTCGGCCTGCACACCATGTGGAACGAACACTTCGGGATAGGTGAGCACGCACACACACGGACGCTACTCAGTCTTAAAGATCAGAACTCTGCATTTAACCAGCTCGACCTTTGTTCTTCATGGTGTTGAGTTGAGTTCTCACATCATCTCAAATGTTTCCAACAATGTTCAAACAGAGAAATCCTCCAGCTTCCTGGAGGTGACGCTTCACCTGGTCGTCTGTCTGTAACTTCAGGACAGAGTCAGAGAGAGGAAACATTACCTCGTCTGAGTCCCATGATGCCACACTGCTTCATGACATCATCAAACTACATGATGACCCGTCTGTCTCTCTCCTCTGTCTCCAGGTGTGGTGGAGTGTATGGCTGCAGGCACCATCGTTCTGGCTCATAAATCCGGCGGTCCGAAGCTGGACATCGTGGTCCCGTATGAAGGGGGACAGACGGGCTTCCTGGCCGACAGTGAGGACAGCTATGCCGCTGCCATGGAAACCATCCTGAGCCTGTCTCCATCAGCCAGGCTTGAGATCAGACGAAACGCCCGGCGCTCTGTTGAGAGATTCTCCGACCAAGAGTTTGAGTTCTGTTTCCTCGCAGCAACCGAGTCCCTGATGACCCGACTGGAGTGATGAAGAGGAGCCTGGCCTGGAGTCCACCAGGAACCAGGACCTCATCTGTCCTGGGTGTTATTAGTCTTACACATGTATGGAGTGAAGCAGTGAGGGTCAGATCTAAACTTCAGCACCGTCAGTGACGTGTGACACGATTCAACATACACCATTTAAATAACAGAAGAAGAAGCTCCTGCTGGACTCAGAGCTTCTCATCCACGACATGAAGAAAAACACATCAGGATGAGATTCACCAAATCCAGGGACTTTGCAAGTGTCAGACTCAGCTGAGTCCAACACACTCAGCTGAGTGTGTTGGACTCAGCTGAGTGTGTCGGACTCAGCTGAGTGTGTCGGACTCAGCTGAGTGTGTCGGACTCAGGTGAGTGTGTCAGACTCAGCTGAGTGTGTCAGACTCAGGTGAGTGTGTCAGACTCAGCTGAGTGTGTCGGACTCAGCTGAGTGTGTCGGACTCAGCTGAGTGTGTCGGACTCAGCTGAGTGTGTCAGACTCAGCTGAGTCCAACACACTCAGCTGAGTGTGTCAGACTCAGCTGAGTGTGTTGGACTCAGGTGTTTGATTCTCACCTGATGACAGGAGAGCTGGAAGGAAGAGGACTTGTCACGGACACACAGAAAGATAAAGTTTGTCCCGTCTCGTTTTGAAGGAGAGCTGCAGATCAGTTAACATGTTGGAGTGATTCAAACATGAAGTCACATCATGTTCCTCATGAAACTGGTGATGTGACGTTGGGTTAAAGTTTAGCAGAGATGAGCTTCAGAGAACTTTGATCAGTTAACTCACTGTCTCTTCTACGTGTCTTTAAACAACCTGTTTTTCTTCTCTTTTCATCATGCTGTGCTGACCGTTTCCCCTTGTTTTCAGTCTTTATGCTAAGCTAGGCTAATATGAACCAATATGAATCATCTGGTCTGACTCTGGAGACAGAATTTGTTCCTTTAAGGTGTTTAAATAAAGTTACATTCCAAACTGAGCTACAGTTTTATATCCAGTCGACGGTGATGCGATCATAGTTTAGTGATGTCAGCTGATTCCTGAACAGACAGAAAAGGCTGAAGGCCAAATGTCTCTAACTGAACTGTTGTTTCACTTCCTGTTTGTGATGAGGTCCAGGCATGGAGATATGATCATGTGCAAAATATTAAAGAATCTTTATTTTAAAAGACATTATTAATATTTAGGTCTGTTAATGTAGAGAAACTCAACAATACTGCAATAAATACAATCATCAAACATGTCGAGTGAGTTCCTCTGACAGGAAACAAACTCTGACATCAGAGGAAACAATCCGTCTTCTGACAGTGAAGGAAAGAATTATAATCAGAAATCAGAGCTGCACTAAAGATGATGTTTAAAGAAATAAAGGATAGTCTGTATTTTTCTTATTGTGATTAAATCTCATTAAAAGACTGGAAGAACAAGTATCCGCTGTCTGTGCTCTGCATGTTGGTGAAGGTTCTGCTCATTCGTGATGATCCACAGAGAACCTTTAATTTAAGAACTGTTGACAGCAGAAGTTTCTCTTGTTCATTTGCACAAAGGAAACTTTACCCGCTGCCATCCTGTCAGAGAACAACTGTCAGTGTAGCCCGACTGTCTCCAGCTTCAAGAGTTCAGAGACTGTTATTCTGCGGGATGTTTGTGAGAATCAGGATGTTTCTGTGTATTTACAATCGCGTTATCTTCACCTTCTTCTGAGGAAACAAGTCCAGTCGCTCCAGCAGTGACGTCCGAGTCCTGGACTTCAGTCTGGATCTGTTGACAGTTTGCAGCAGTTGCTGAACCTCCGTCCTCCTCTTCCTCCTCCTCCACCCTCTCCTCTGAGCTGCTGTCCTCCAGGACAAACAGGTTCTTCATGGAGTCTGCCACCGCTTCTCTCAGCTCGTCATCCGACTCCTCAAAGTTCCTGAGGACAGACAGGAAGTACACATCACCTGGTGTGGTGGAAGGACACTCAGCAAGTGTTGTCCAAAGAGTCTCAATAAACACTTTAAGTGAGTTGTGTATTTGGTCCACATCTTATGGAAAGTGATAGGAGGTCATGTACGACTGCTTTGGTGGTTTTATGAGAAGTCTTTAGGAAGAAGAAGCACAAAGACTGTTTCACACCAAGAACTGCTGGCTGAGTGCGTCTAGAACAAGACTTCTATGCAGGAGTTCATGTTGCTGTTTGTGCTTTTCAGGTATCAAAAATAATATTTCCAGTTTTCAGTCACAGTTCAGTTTGGTTGAGGTAATACAACTACCTGGTTAATTTGAGTAAAAGATCACAATTAAAATCATCAGTCAACGACTTCACACAGGATACGAACAGTGATGATCACAAAAGAAAAAACAAAAGAAGCTCATTGCTTTCAAAAAGGCTTCATTAGTAGAACAATATAACAAGCTAATTTATCCCAACACATGAGGAGCTTCAGAGAGCAGGAGGAAGTGTTCACTCACGTATCGTCATCGTCAGACCTCGGCTCCAGGCGCTTTTCATCCATCTCCACATCAGAGTCCTCCTCCTCCTCCTCCTCCTCCTCCTTCTCCTCCTCCTCCTCCTCCTCCTCCTTCTCCTCCTTCTCCTTCTCCTTCTCCTTCTCCTCCTCCTCCTCCTCCTCCAGCTGTAAATCTGAGAGTTTGGACAGGTCCGTGTGTCAGATGTTTCCAGAGGTTTGATTATTGACCTGAACAGGTTCATTCAACCCTACCTGTGGTCAGCCTGTGTTCACCTGCAGAGTCCACAGTTGAGGTGAGTTCAGCCTGATGGAGAGCATTGAGCAGAGTGTTGGGGGGGCCGTGGACCCACTGTCTGTGAGCTGCTGCCTCCTCACCTGAGGGGGCGGAGTCAGGAGACATACATACAGACAGCACAGGTACTCATCAGTCATCCTGAAGTGCTGTGACACAACATCTGGACAGAAGGTAAAATATGAGTTTTTGAGCTGAAATGAAAGTTTAACTGAAGATGTGACGAGATCCTCTAGAGAGCAGATGTCTCACTCTGTTGGATCTGTTGAAACTACAGAGACAGTGGAGCTTCTCTTACCTCATAAACAATCTCTGATGAGTTCAGACACAGACTGACATCAGACAAGTTCCATGTGTCCTGTCACTGAGATGTAGAGCTGCAGGCAGGCGAACTGTTTCCACCTGTTTACAGTCTTTATGCTACGCTAAGCTAAGTAACTGAAGAATAAATGAATGACTTGTGAAACATTGTTGTACTTCACCTTGTTCAGCCTCCATTGCTGTGTTGTAGATGGAGCTGACGTCCATTTTGGCGAGTGCATCCATCAGAGTCTGAGGAGTCCTCTGGCTCCACCCCCTTCGCAACTCTGACCAATCCTTGAGCCTCAACTCCTCCCCCTCCTGGAAGCTCAGAGTCTGGTTCAGAGGGTCCACGTCCTGTTTGAGGAGTCAGGGACAGAATGAGAGGAGGAGGAAGATGAGTCTGACACATTCAGGTGTTTGATTCTCACCTGATAACAGGAGAGCTGGAAGAAAGACGATAGAAGAAGATGCAGAAGAAGAAGAAGAGAGACAGAGGAATCACTTACCTCCTCCTTCTCCTCCTCCTCCTCCTCTCTTACCTCCTCCTTCTCCTCCTCCTCCTCCTCTCTTCTCTCCTCTTTCTCCTCCTCTGTGTTGTCTTCCATCCTTCCATCATCTAACCGGATCTCAAACATGATTCCCTTCTGCAGGAATGACAGATATCTTGTCACAGAGACACTTCAGTGTTCAGGTGGACAGCGGGCTGAAAACTGAGCGGCTTGTTGATTCTTTGCTGTTTTTCATTAAAGATCTGATGGGTTTGTTTTATTGTCAGACAGGTGTACCTGTCCTCTGATCTCACCTGGTCTCTGTGTGTTCTCTGCAGCTCTCTCCTCTGATCTCTGATCTGCTTCAGAGCTGCCTCAACTTCCTGCAGCAAAGACAGGAGATGTTATTGATCTGATCAGCTTTTAATTTAACATCAGCACAGTGTCGACCTCTTGTGATTGATTATTGATCTTATTCATGAGAAAAACTATCCATACAGAGAGTCCTCACTGTTCTTTATGAACATGTGTTCTGACTTCCTGTCAGTGTTTACCTGCACAGGTGTGTCTCTGTGCTGCTCCTCAAGCTCTCTGCCTTTCTCCACCACAAAGGTTCCTTGTTTGTTTCGTGGCTCAGCCTGAAACAGCACAGAATAGAGATATATTAGCAGCATGATTAACAGTCTGATTGATCAGGTCGAGACTGTGACCGTTGTTATCAGTGTTGTCAGGAGGGTGATATGAGTCCACCTGTCTGATGATCCTGCTGCCGATAATATTTATCTTTAAACTTTACAGTTAAGACTGAAAATGACAACTGAAGCAAACAAGTACTCTGATTTCTCCACAGTGATAATCATCCAGCAGTTAGCTACCAGGAAGTGACCGTTGTTGGTGTGATGTCAGGGTGACTTGGTCTGTAATATAAACGGGATGTTTCTTGAAGATGTTTCACCTCCAGTCCTCTTCAAGAAGCTGAAACACGAGGAGCTGCCAACGACACAGCACTGAGAGTAACTGTGGCCTGGACGACTGAGAGCCTCCAGTAGTTTTTGTGTAAACTAATAAACAAAGCGGAGAATTTTCTTTTAGCACGTGACAGTTTTCCAACCCAGCGCTGCTGAACAGGAGACATAAACATTCAGCCGGTGTGATGAGACGTCTGTCTGCTGCAGTCTCAGGTGTAACACAGGTCATAGTCACCTGAGCTTCAGCTCTCAGCTTCATCTGTCTCATCTCCTCATGATACTGATGTCTGATCACATCCAGCTGACGGAGGTACTCCTGTTCACATGTAAACACACACACACACACACACACACACACACTTAAGCACGGTACTTGAGTAAATGTACTCAGTTACATTCCCCCTGGTGTCTCCTACCTGCTGTCCGTCCTGTCTCCTGTCCTGAAGTGTGTGTTGGTGTTCAGCAAGTCCCACTTCCTGTTTCCTGATGCGTTCAGCTGTACATGGACGCAGACCCTGATGGTCCAAGAGGAAGGGTCAGAGGTCAGAGGTTATAGGGTCAGTAGAGCTCGGCATGCTGGGAAAACACCATCAACACTCACACTGAAAGAAGGTGTCAGTGTAATCGACAGCGTCTACACAGTGACTTTATATTTGTCCCAATGAGCTGATGTTAAACTGCCGTCCTCCCTCCGTCTGCTCCGGAAAACATTTTGTATTGTTGCTCTGAGAGTCAGCTGAAGCTGGTCGTCCTGTTGTTTGTATCTGTTCATCTTTATATTCCAGAGTGATCCATTTATGCTTAAAACACATCTGTGATAAGTTTGATGAAGTGTGTAGAGTTACCGTGTTCCCCCAGGGTTCGATTCATCATGTCACAATAATATTAATATTAATAATATAATGAAAAGCTTCATCCTACCAGCTGTTTCTCTGCTCTCAGTTTGTACTTGTTGGCCTCGTGTCTCCTCTGCAGGTATTCATTACGAGCTGCAGCCACACTGACACACACACACACACATCACAGATGAATCATGTTCAAAACACCAGAGTAGTTTAAACAAGCTAAAACAATGTTTATTCACTTTCATCCTGGATGTTTGATCAGAGAATCACTCTTACATCTGCACGATCAATATGAAGCTACAGCCAGCAGACAGTTAGCTTGGAAAACTGTCGGTTTCACTTCAGTTGAGCTAGCTGTCTCCACTGTTTCCAGTCTTTATGCTAAGCTAAGATTACCATCTCCTGGCTCCAGATCCATTTTAACAGACAGATGTGTTACTGATCTTCTCATCAAACTAATCATCACATTTCTGAACTTCCTTTAAACCAACATGAACATGTGGAGCTGCTGTCAGCTGAACATGGTGGCTGATGGGTAACTAGACAGTGGTATGCTGGTGTGTGGAGAGCTGAAGTGTTCAATCAATAACTAATAAACTAATCATCAAATACTCTGATAATCAATTAATCATCAGATTCTCACACGTGAAAGTTTCATGACTTCTTTAACTCATTAAGGCACATTTGAGTCAATTACAATTATAGATTACTTGTTCAAATCATGTTTTATCAAAAGTTTCTCAGTAGTGATGATTTTCTGTGTTTCTGTCTTGTGATTATAAACAGTTGGTCAGACGTGAAGACGTTACTTTCAAACTTACTTATGTTTTGACTTCCAGACAATTTATAGACAAATCACTAAATCAATCGAGTGTGAGCTCACTCACAGCTGGTGTGGTTCCACAGCAGGCTCGTCACTTGGCTCCTGAGGAGCAGGAGGAGCAGGAGGAGCAGGAGGAGCCGGAGGAGCAGGAGGAGCCGGAGGAGCAGGAGGAGCAGGAGGAGGATGAAGGACGTCCTTGTTCCTCCGCTGAAAGGCGTCCAGCTGGGCGTAGTAGTGCTGGTAATGACTGACAGGCTGCTCACCATCAAACCTGCAGCAGTAACAGAGTCGTCACACCATCACTGATGATCACTGATCATTCACATTCACAGGTGAAGATCCAGTCTGACTCACCTGTGGTTCTGACCTGAGATGTCTCTGTCTGCAGCTCGTCCTGCTCTCTGATGGACAGGCTGACATCACACATACATAATATCAGTACAACTCAAATATAACAGGCCCACAGGTGCAGTAAGAGACCGCTGTAGGAACCCTGTATGTCATTTAACACACAGCAGAGTAAACCTACTTAGTTACTGTGCACCTGAACACTGTCCACCTGCACCTGAACACTGTCCACCTGAACACTGTGCACCTGAACACTGTCCACCTGAACACTGTGCACCTGAACACTGTGCACCTGCACCTGAACACTGTCCACCTGCACCTGAACACTGTCCACCTGAACACTGTCCACCTGAACACTGTGCACCTGAACACTGTGCACCTGAACACTGTGCACCTGCACCTGAACACTGTGCACCTGAACACTGTGCACCTGCACCTGAACACTGTGCACCTGAACACTGTGCACCTGAACACTGTGCACCTGAACACTGTGCACCTGAACACTGTCCACCTGCACCTGAACACTGTGCACCTGAACACTGTGCACCTGAACACTGTGCACCTGAACACTGTCCACCTGCACCTGAACACTGTGCACCTGCACCTGAACACTGTGCACCTGAACACTGTGCACCTGCACCTGAACACTGTGCACCTGAACACTGTGCACCTGCACCTGAACACTGTGCACCTGCACCTGAACACTGTGCACCTGAACACTGTGCACCTGCACCTGAACACTGTCCACCTGCACCTGAACACTGTGCACCTGAACACTGTCCACCTGAACACTGTCCATCTGAACACTGTCCACCTGAACACTGTGCACCTGAACACCGTCTATTTCTTTGACTAGTTTACAGCTCTGTGTAGTATTACTGGTGGAGCCAGCATGTGTCCACATGTTATAGCTCTTCTTCATGTTCTCTCAGCTGTAATAAATAAAGACTGTGTTGACTTTAAGTGTTCTGTTCTAGTTTCAGGCTGTAATAGTTTGGTGTGTTGCAGACCAGACGATGTCATCTTGTCTCTTCAGTCTCAATGTTAGTATCAGTTCCTGAGTGCAGCACACATACTCAGCACACATATTCAGCACACATACTCAGCACACATATTCAGCACACATACTCAGCACACATATTCAGCACACATACTCAGCACACATACTCAGCACACATATTCAGTACACTATGAACCGACTCTATCACTCTTCTTCCTCTATATATGATTGTTATTAATACTTTATACTGGGCCGGTGTGTGGACTCTGGGGACCCTCCAGTCTGGTTTAGCTGCCAGTCTCCTCACAGCAGCCTCTGGTCTCTCTGCTGGTCTGGACTTCTTCTCTGTGAACAGGATAGTCTCAGGTTAGAACTGTCATGACTCTAGAGTCATGTCTTTGTGTTATGTTCAGATTATGTTTTTTTGTCTTATATTCTCCTGTCTTTGTATTGTGTCTTTGTTTTGAGTTTCCATGCCCCACTGTGTCTCTTGTCCTTTAAGTTTCTCCTGTGTTCTCCCCTCTGTCTCCCTCTGTCTGTTGTATTGTTCCCTTCATGTTTTCTCATGTGCTCCTCCCCCTCGTCACCACACCTGGCCTCCTCCCTCCTCTCTCCTCACCTGTTCCTCGTCTTGTCATTAGTGTCTGTGTATTTAGTCTGTGTCTTCCCTGCACTCCTTGTCCGGTTATTGTATTTGTCAGCCCCTGTCTGTGCCCTTTGGTATGTGTTTTTGGATTTTTGCATTTTGATTTGAACTTTGCCTTTTTCGGTTGCACTTTGTCTTGCTGTTTTTCGTTGCTACTTTGCCTTTCATCCCGTTTTGTCTGTTTTGGGATTTTTTTGCATTCAGCTTTGATTTATTAAAGCTCGCCTTTTGTTCCCCTCTATGCTGCCTCTTGTCCTCTGATTATCTGCGTTTGGGTACACCTCCTATATCAATAGCTTTCCCCTTAAACCCGACCTGACAGGAGCAACAACATGTGACTCTCCTGCTCCGGCCCTACAGGTTCAGTTGGATGTTGAACGGAACATGAGACATGTGGGGTGATTCTCCCTCAGTCACTTTGTGTTCTGATGTTTCCAGAACACAAAGTGCGCCAACATGTCATGTGAACACAATCAGTCACATCAGGATTCAGCTCATCTCTGTGGAAGCCATTCGATTGAGGAGAGTCGAGTTTCTGAACAGACATGTTGACTGGAGACGACCAGCAGGAGGCGCCACAGTCCTCAACAAACACACCGCTGCTGCTTCCTGTCACATGTTCAGTGTTACCTGCTGCTCCTGGTTTAACTGGTGCTCTGCTTCTGTGAAGCATCTTATGGTTCACCTCCTGCTGCATGACCTACACACACACACACGGGTCTATGCTGTATTTTCCAGCAGGGTTCTGAACACTGTCTGAACATAGTAGTAACGCAGTATTGATCTGGGACACACTGACTGTTGAGAGAACCAATCAGAGGTCTCACCTGTGTGTCCAGGTGTTTCCTGATGTGTTTCTCCAGGACAGGACGTCTGAGGAGGGAGCTGACCGAGGGACGGTCTCGAGGGTTCACCTGGAAGACAGAGTGTGTTTTTGTGTGTAACAGGGTTCGTACACATTTTTCAAGGTCAAATTCAAGCACTTTTAAGGGTAATTTTCAAGATTTTCCAGCACCTTATTGCTGGGGTAAAATACTTATCTACAGGAATATATATTCTCATGATTTTATTCATCACTTTTTATCACAATCATGTACATTATATTATGCTGTAAACATCTAAAATTATGTTTTATAATAGCAAAAACTTCAGAAATTAATTATCCGGTCTGATCCCAATTTTGTGAAAGACAGAGTTATAATGTCAAGCACTTTCAAGCACTTAAACCAAAATCCAAGCACTTTTCAGACCTTGAAAACACAACATTGAAATTCAAGCACTTTCAAGGATTTCAAGCACCCGTACGAACCCTGGTGTAAATTACAATAAATAAACTGTGACCTAAAAAGTAACTAGTATCATAAGCTGTACACCTGTAGTAAAGCACAACATAAAGGTGAACTTAATATGTATGAAACTCAAGTCCTGACACTGGTTTCATTGTTACCTCTGAGTTGTGCAGAAAAAGTACTGACGCACTGAACAGCCTTGAGCAGAATTACTCACAGATATTGTTCTAATTATTTGCTGGAGCCATCTTGCTTATATATGAAATGTTTCTGTTTGAATACTGGTATTTATGTGTATTATTTGTATGTTTAGAATTATTTTATTATTGTATATATTCTCATGAAACAGTATTATGCCTTGGTTATTTGGAATGATTGCTCCCCCTATGATTTGCTTATGGTATCATCTGTGGCCCGATGATTGATGACTGATTGTCAGGTGTGTTAAAATGTCCACCGGGAAAGCAGGAATTGTTTTTCGCTTGGACATAGACGGGGTGATCATACAGTTTTTTAACCACCGAATAACACTGAATAACACTGAATACTATCGATTTAGTTTTCGTTTCGTTGCGTAGATTATTCATTGATTGATGGTTCTGGAATTGTGAATCCTGATTTATGGAATTTGTTGGGATCGCAATAAATTGCTTTATCTACGACTACTGGCTGATTGATTGAAGGTTCGTCTGAAAAGTTTTACCGCGATCTGGTGCTGGCTTACGGCATTGTATTGAAAGCCGATTATTTAACATTATTTAACAGACTGATAATATTTTGATGAATAACAGACTCATCCATAAGAGAGATTTTTAGGTCACAGTTTATTTATTGCAATCAGGCCCCTAGAATCTTTGTACAAACAAGCTTTGAAATTCTTTGACAAAAGGCCATTAAGGTATCATCACTGTACTACACAAACACAATCTACTCACCTTTGCGTGCGTGCGTGTGTGCGTGCGTGCGTGCGTGCATATGGGACATTTCATATGCATTACATTGCCACTTGTTACTTTTTCTTATTTAATGAGTGATGTTTGATGTTTTTTACATATGTTGTATTTGTATTTATGTTTCCTGCCAATGGGACAGCAGATGTAAATTAGCCCAGGCTAACTCCGGTGCAATGCATTAAACGGTCACATTTATGTTTTAATTGCACATTGTCCCTTACAAATAAAATTGAAAGAAAAATAAATGAATAACATGTACAGCATTGTGACCGACCTGCTGCACATCAAGAAACTATAAACATCAGATCATATCTACATTAAATGTCTCCGTGTGGTGGACAGACTTCCGTCTCTACATTCAGTGAAAGAAGGAACAACTCAGGGTTTAGTATATGTTGTACTGTGTGTGCCAGCATAGACCAGTGGGTGTTATCTCCAGTGTGTGTTGTCTCCAGCGTGTGTTATCTCCAGTGGGTGTTATCTCCAGTGTGTGTTAGCTCCAGTGTGTGTTATCTCCAGTGGGTGTTATCTCCAGTGTCTCTTAGCTCCAGTGTCTCTTAGCTCCAGTGGGTGTTATCTCCAGTGTCTGTTAGCTCCAGTGTTTGTTATCTCCAGTGTCTGTTAGCTCCAGTGTTTG
Source organism: Sparus aurata (assembly GCF_900880675.1). Taxonomy (NCBI): domain Eukaryota; kingdom Metazoa; phylum Chordata; class Actinopteri; order Spariformes; family Sparidae; genus Sparus; species Sparus aurata. Next base: position 36,548,040 of record NC_044195.1, on the reverse strand, counting down.
TTAGCTCCAGTGTCTGTTAGCTCCAGTGTTTGTTATCTCCAGTGTCTGTTATCTCCAGTGTCTGTTAGCTCCAGTGTTAGCTCCAGTGTCTGTTAGCTCCAGTGTTTGTTATCTCCAGTGGGTGTTATCTCCAGTGTCTGTTAGCTCCAGTGGGTGTTATCTCCAGTGTCTGTTAGCTCCAGTGTTTGTTATCTCCAGTGTCTGTTAGCTCCAGTGTTTGTTAGCTCCAGTGTCTGTTAGCTCCAGTGTTTGTTATCTCCAGTGTCTGTTATCTCCAGTGTCTGTTAGCTCCAGTGTTTGTTAGCTCCAGTGTCTGTTAGCTCCAGTGTTTGTTATCTCCAGTGGGTGTTATCTCCAGTGTCTGTTAGCTCCAGTGGGTGTTATCTCCAGTGTCTCTTAGCTCCAGTGGGTGTTATCTCCAGTGTCTGTTAGCTCCAGTGTTTGTTATCTCCAGTGTCTGTTATCTCCAGTGTCTGTTAGCTCCAGTGTTTGTTAGCTCCAGTGTCTGTTAGCTCCAGTGTTTGTTATCTCCAGTGGGTGTTATCTCCAGTGTCTGTTAGCTCCAGTGGGTGTTATCTCCAGTGTCTGTTAGCTCCAGTGGGTGTTATCTCCAGTGTCTGTTAGCTCCAGTGTCTGCTAGCTCCAGTGGGTGTTTGCTCCAGTGTCTGTTATCTCCAGTGTCTGTTATCTCCAGTGTTTGTTAGCTCCAGTGTCTGTTAGCTCCAGTGTTTGTTATCTCCAGTGGGTGTTATCTCCAGTGTCTGTTAGCTCCAGTGTCTGTTATCTCCAGTGTCAGTTATCTCCAGTGGGTGTTATCTCCAGTGTCTGTTATCTCCAGTGTCTGTTAGTTCCAGTGTTTGTTAGCTCCAGTGTCTGTTATCTCCAGTGGGTGTTATCTCCAGTGTCTGTTAGCTCCAGTGTCTGTTAGCTCCAGTGTCTCTTATCTCCAGTGGGTGTTATCTCCAGTGTGTGTTATCTCCAGTGTCTGTTAGCTCCAGTGTGTGTTAGCTCCAGTGTCTGTTATCTCCAGTGTCTGTTATCTCCAGTGTCTGTTAGCTCCAGTATCTGTTAGCTCCAGTGTGTGTTAGCTCCAGTGTCTGTGAGTTCCAGTGTCTGTTATCTCTAGTGTCTGTTATCTCCAGTGTGTGTTATCGCCAGTGTCTGTTAGCTCCAGTGTCTGTTATCTCCAGTGTCTGTTATCTCCAGTGTGTGTTATCTCCAGTGTCTTTTATCTCCAGTGTCTGTTATCTCCAGTGTCTTTTATCTCCAGTGTCTGTTATCTCCAGTGTCTGTCAGTTCCAGTGTCTGTTATCTCCAGTGTGTGTTATCCCCAGTGTCTGTTATCTCCAGTGTCTGTTATCTCCAGTGTCTGTTAGCTCCAGTGTCTGTTATCTCCAGTGTCTGTTAGCTGCAGTGTCTGTTAGTTCCAGTGTCTGTTATCTCCAGTGTGTGTTATCTCCAGTGTCTGTTATCTCCAGTGTCTGTTAGCTCCAGTGTGTGTTAGCTCCAGTGTCTGTGAGTTCCAGTGTCTGTTATCTCCAGTGTCTGTTATCTCCAGTGTGAGTTATCGCCAGTGTCTGTTAGCTCCAGTGTCTGTTATCTCCAGTGTCTGTTATCTCCAGTGTGTGTTATCTCCAGTGTCTTTTATCTCCAGTGTCTGTTATCTCCAGTGTCTGTCAGTTCCAGTGTCTGTTATCTCCAGTGTGTGTTATCCCCAGTGTCTGTTATCTCCAGTGTCTGTTAGCTCCAGTGTCTGTTAGCTCCAGTGTCTGTTAGTTCCAGTGTCTGTTATCTCCAGTGTGTGTTGTCTCCAGTGTCTGTTAGCTCCAGTGTCTGTTAGCTCCAGTGTTTGTTAGTTCCAGTGTCTGTTATCTCCAGTGTGTGTTGTCTCCAGTGTCTGTTATCTCCAGTGTCTGTTAGCTCCAGTGTCTGTTAGCTCCAGTGTGTGTTAGCTCCAGTGTCTGTTAGTTCCAGTGTCTGTTATCTCCAGTGTCTGTTATCTCCAGTGTGTGTTATCTCCAGTGTCTGTTATCTCCAGTGTCTGTTAGCTCCAGTGGCTGTTAGCTCCAGTGTCTGTTATCTCCAGTGGGTGTTTGCTCCAGTGTCTGTTATCTCCAGTGTCTGTTATCTCCAGTGGGTGTTTGCTCCAGTGTCTGTTAGCTCCAGTGTCTGTTAGCTCCAGTGTGTGTTATCTCCAGTGGGTGTTTGCTCCAGTGTCTGTTAGCTCCAGTGTCTGTTATCTCCAGTGGGTGTTTGCTCCAGTGTCTGTTATCTCCAGTGTCTGTTATCTCCAGTGTGTGTTATCTCCAGTGTGTGTTAGCTCCAGTGGGTGTTTGCTCCAGTGTCTGTTATCTCCAGTGGGTGTTTGCTCCAGTGTCTGTTAGCTCCAGTGTCTGTTATCTCCAGTGTCTGTTATCTCCAGTTTCTGTTAGCTCCAGTGTCTGTTATCTCCAGTGTCTGTTAGCTGCAGTGTCTGTTAGTTCCAGTGTCTGTTATCTCCAGTGTGTGTTATCTCCAGTGTGTGTTATCTCCAGTGTCTGTTAGCTCCAGTGTCTGTTATCTCCAGTGTGTGTTATCTCCAGTGTCTGTTATCCCCAGTGTCTGTTATCTCCAGTGTCTGTTATCTCCAGTGTCTGTTAGCTCCAGTGTCTGTTAGCTCCAGTGTCTGTTAGCTGCAGTGTCTGTTAGTTCCAGTGTCTGTTATCTCCAGTGTCTGTTATCTCCAGTGTCTGTTAGCTCCAGTGTCTGTTAGCTCCAGTGTGTGTTAGCTCCAGTGTCTTGTTAGCTCCAGTGTCTGTTATCTCCAGTGTCTGTTTGCTCCAGTGGGTGTTATCTACAGTGTCTGTTATCTCCAGTGTCTGTTAGCTCCAGTGTCTGTTAGCTCCAGTGTGTGTTAGCTCCAGTGTCTGTGAGTTCCAGTGTCTGTTATCTCCAGTGTCTGTTATCTCCAGTGTGTGTTATCGCCAGTGTCTGTTAGCTCCAGTGTCTGTTATCTCCAGTGTGTGTTACCTCCAGTGTCTGTTATCTCCAGTGTCTGTCAGTTCCAGTGTCTGTTATCTCCAGTGTGTGTTATCCCCAGTGTCTGTTATCTCCAGTGTCTGTTATCTCCAGTGTCTGTTAGCTCCAGTGTCTGTTATCTCCAGTGTCTGTTAGCTCCAGTGTCTGTTAGTTCCAGTGTCTGTTATCTCCAGTGTGTGTTGTCTCCAGTGTCTGTTATCTCCAGTGTCTGTTAGCTCCAGTGTGTGTTAGCTCCAGTGTGTGTTAGCTCCAGTGTCTGTTAGTTCCAGTGTCTGTTATCTCCAATGTCTGTTATCTCCAGTGCCTGTTAGCTCCAGTGGGTGTTATCTCTGGTGTCTGTTATCTCCAGTGTCTGTTAGCTCCAGTGTCTGTTATCTCCAGTGTGTGTTATCTCCAGTGGGTGTTTGCTCCAGTGTCTGTTAGCTCCAGTGTCTGTTATCTCCAGTGTCTGTTATCTCCAGTGGGTGTTTGCTCCAGTGTCTGTTATTTCCAGTGTGTGTTATCTCCAGTGTCTGTTATCTCCAGTGGGTGTTTGCTCCAGTGTCTGTTAGCTCCAGTGTGTGTGTTATCTTCCTTCTCTGCAGCTCAGGCCGACATCCTGAACTCAGACAGTTTCCTTATGATTTAATCTTTCCTCTTTAAAAACACAGTTTGAACTTTCAACACAGAAACAGACACAGGACGTGCCGAGTCTGAGTCCAGCTGTTTAAATGTGAAATGACAAATACACTAACCTGCTGTTTATGGATTGATGGTACATTCACTTCATAATATTCACACAAAATCAATAAAAATACATTAAAATGAATAAAAATGTTTCTGACCTTGAAGAGTTGTGACAGCAGCAGACGAAGCTCGTAGGAGTAGCGGGTGGAGACTGGGTTGTAGCGCCCCCTGCAGATCTTACTGACCAGCTGCCGCAGACTGCTGCCCTCAAACTGCAGGTGAGGACAGGTGAGGACAGGTGAGGACAGGCAGACAGGTGATTAATCAACAAATATGTAGATCATCAGTTCATCATGTAGTTATTTCTCAACTAAAGGTGAAACTTTCCTCACGTTTGGATTCATGATCAGTATTTTGACCCCAGTATCAGGAAGTGTTTCACTGTTCTGACATTCAATCGCTCGCTCGTTCATTGCACCGAAACAATCTGGGTGTTAGCATTAGCTGGGTGTTAGCATTAGCTGAGCATTAGCATTAGCTGAGCGTTAACAGAGCTTGTATGTGTGTGTGGTGCAGCTCACTGGATGCCTCAAGGTGCAGAGTTCATACAGGACACAGCCCAGAGACCAGATATCCCTGCAGAGAGGACACACACACACACACACAGACACAAAGACACACACACAGACAGACACACACAGACATTGTCGTTAGTACATGTATTGTTGGTGTCAGTGTGGATGTTGTGATCAGGATCAGGGAGTGCATCTGTGTAATGAGGAACATGTTGTGTCAGTCGACATGTTTCTTGTTGGAACAGGAAGCTGGGCGAGGTCGTCCCCCTCAGCTAAACTCACACAGCACAAACAAAGACATGATGTCAGACTGCAGAGCAGCTTCTCCCTGAGAAGGAAAAGGTTCACTTCTGCAGGAAAACAAAAGCTCTGGCCTCTGATTTCTGGCTGGAAATCAACTATTTATGTGTGTGTGTGTGCATGTGTGCGTGTGTGTGTGTGTGTGTGTGTGTGTAAGGGAAAGAGGAAGAGACTTTGACCTCAGAGAATGAAAACAAGAAAACAGAGCAGTGATCTGTTCAGTCACAGAGTCAGATACTGATAATGAGGTTGCTGTAGTGTGTGTGTGTGTGTGTGTGTGTGTGTGCGTGCGTGTGCGTGTGTGTGTGTGTGTGTGTGTGTGTGTGTGTGCGTGTGTGTGTGTGTGTGAGAGAGAGTGTGCCTGTTCACTCTACAGGCATCACAGCTCTTTTAACTGACAAACATCATGTGTG
>NC_044195.1:36498068-36538068 GCF_900880675.1 Sparus aurata | reverse complement strand
AAAGAGTTAAGATCAACATTTACAAACACTCACAAGGTGCAGTTTTAGAGTGAGTAGGCTAGTTTAAAAAGATGTGTTTTCAGAGCAGTTTTGAATTTTGTAATGGAGTCCAATAAGTGAATGTGAGGCGGGAGGAGTTCCAGAGTTTGGGTGCAGCATGGGAGAAAGCCCTGGCACCCATTGTGCTGAGTTTGATGATAAATGATCAGAAACGATTTAATATCAAAATGCTAAATCATGATATATGTATATACATTACCATGTATATCATATCAGTATTACATTATATTATATACATTTATCTGCTCTAATTCAGTCCCTGCAGTGTGACGCTGTCACATTCATCTGCTCTGTATTTTTATTTATTTAGATGGATGAAAATAAGCATGAAAGACCACTGTGTGCGTGCGTGCGTGTGTGTGTGCGTGCGTGTGTGTGCGTGCGTGCGTGCGTGCGTGTGTGTGTGCGTGCGTGTGCAGGCGTCTCTCACCTGTCCCGTCTGTAATCAGAGCCTCATGAGGATTCACTGAGTGTAAAGACAAGATGTTTATTTAAATGGTGAAATGCAGCAGAGGTTTGCTGCTCATGTTACTGTGGTCAGACTTCAGACATCACACCCCACCATGATATGTCAGGCAGCCAGAGTGTGTGTGTGTGTGTGTGTGTGTGTGTGTGTGTGTGTGTGTGTGTCTGTGTGTGTGTGTGTGTGTGTGTGTGTCTGTGTGTGTGTGTGTGTGTGTGTGTGTGTGTGTGTGTGTGTGTGTGTCTGTGTGTGTGTGTGTGTGTGTTACTATATCTGACACTGATGCAGATTTACATCTCCGGATGAAGTTTTCAGATCTGTTACTGAAGACAGAAGTCACACTAAAACACTGAATAGTATTAAAATAGAAGTGCAGAAGTATAATCAGTAAATGTCAGGAACAGAATTAAATATCATGCAGTAAAAATGCCTCTCTGAATGTTCTGTTACGTGCAGTTTATTTTTTACTTATCTTAACTTGAATGTGCAGCATTTAACTGTAAGGAAGTGAGTCTGTATCAGCACTTTAATCTCTAACAATGCACCGTGTGTTGTGTTTAATCTGATTTTTATATGTTAAATCTTAACATAGTCACTAGTAAACAAAGCCGTGAAGTACAACATTAGAATTTAAAAAGACATTAGTAAATTATATTTTAGAAATGTAGAAATATCATATAAAAATATAAAAAGCTAGTATGATATTAAAATATAAAAGACACAAACCCTCAAGGAAACTAAAAGTATGCTACATAAAAATAGTAATTTGGTTTCAAAAGTGTAAAGTATCATGTTTTTAACATGTTGGGGATTCAAATCTAGATTCAAATCTTTGTCTGTAAAGGAACTACAGCTGTCAGATACTGTAAATGTTTAATTACAGTTCATTAATAGAGTTCTTCAGTAATATTTATAATGATAATAAAGAGCAGACGATGTGACGGCTTCAGTTATCATATGACCAGTGTGCTGAAGGTGACTCTCCTGTTAACCACCTGGCTCATTTCCCATGATCCTCCTGTGCGAGGCCCCTCTGATTAGAGCTTTAATCAAGGACACATTTCCACTGTGATCAGATGACAGCAGGCTGAGCTGTGACAGCTGATCACTGTCAGGCTCTGAGGTCACAACAGTCACATGATACACACACCAATACACAGGTCGCCTGTGAAAACACTACACACACTGTGTACTAGTCAGTCAGAAGTAAAAGTACATGACAACAATGTGAAACTACTCTATTACAAGTATAAGTAGAGCAAAACAATCAATGTATCAATGCAGAAAATGATGAGCAGGTGGATCCAGGATGTTCAGACTGACTCAGATGAGTCACCATCACCTGATGACATCAGAGAAGGTCAATTATTTTATTGCTCTTATTAAACATTCATCAGGAGGAGACGAGATCTGTTATCTCCAAGTAAGGCAGTAAAATAACTGGACCACCAGCTGCTCTCTCCAGTGTAAAGGAACGTAAGGATCTGAAAACGTCGGTTTAATCTATAACTGTTTTATTCTATAAACTTGTATGTGATTATATAAAATCTAAATGTGCGAAGTAACTGAAGCTGCCAGATAATGTTAGAGAAGTAAAAAGTACAATGTCTGAGGTGTACAAGAGAATACTGGAAAATACAAGCAGCTCGTAACAGAACTGAAGTAGTTGTAAACAGTAGTTGAGTAAATGTACTCTGTTACTTTGCACCCCTGACACTAAAGTTGACTTCAGTGTTTGTTTTTTATTCACAGCTGATTTAATCTAATCATCATAAGAATCTCAGATTTGATACATTGGCGTTAGAAGACGACGATCAGCTGTCAGATGATTGTGTGTCAGTGAAGATCTGCGTGTGACGAGGCTCGCTGTGACCGGCCAGCAGCTGCAGTCTGCATGTCCTCTCTTCTGCTGTCCCATCAATAAAAAGCCATAGATTTACATGCTAATGTTCAGCAGGAAAACTAATGTCACCCATCTTAGTTTAGCAACTTTGCATGCTAGAGTGAGCTAATAATCAGTAAACAGCTGAGGCTGATGATGTCATCAGTTCTGCAAGTATTCAGTGTTGGACACATTAACATGTTGACCTGGTGAAGGTGCGTCGGGTCACTAACGTCTGCAGGATTCATCTGCTGGGGACCATGAATGAAAGTCGATCCACAGTGTCAGACTGACTGTGGTCCCCGGAGCTACACGGCTAATGTTGCTAACAGTGCTGTTTTCTTCAGGACGTGTGGAGTAAATGAACGTGTTGACACATTGTTGTTTTCTGTTTGTTTATTGTGTTGGTCTGGTCATATCTTCAAAGAGATTATATACACAAATTAGTAAAAGAAGAAGAGTTATTCAAAAAATGACACATTCAAAGACCCTCGAGGAAAAGACGTTAAGATCAGAGTGTGGTGCTGTGAGCTCTGCTCGGTTCATCTTTTGTTTCCAACTTGTTTTAAAGCTAATGGAGAGCAGCTGCGTCCACACTCGTATCTTAAGATCGTGTTCAGTTCAGAAACATCAGGCGCAGTGTTATTAAGCTACAGCAGACACAATACAAAAACAATAAGTCTCCCTGGACTGATGAGTTTAAAGTGGTACAAAAGTCGTCTTTCTCCTGAAATCTGAGAGAAAGGCAAACTAAATCTTCCCTTGTCTAAGAAAATAAATGCTCAGGCTATAGTTGCAGTTATTACTTTGATTAAAATAATTTACTTTAAGCTAATTATTTATGAAAAGACTCCAAGAAAACCCCGAACAGAAAAGTGGAAAAATACACAGACTTTCTTTGTTTCACAATTACGAAGATTCAGCGAACAGCTTCACATTTCACTCGTCTCACTCACTCAAACTACCTGAAGTAAAGGACAGGAAACAGACAGGTGAGGGTTAACAACACACGTCTCACTGTACGCCAGTGACTTTAAGAGCAGCTGTGAAGACGACGTCTCTTACGGCTCACAGATCAGAGTCTCCACCACGACCCTGCTCCCAAAGTGACGGATCTTGTGGCAGTTCAGAGCTTCACGCTTCTGCATACCTGCAGGACGACAGCAGAGACAGCAGAGAGGGTTAACGAGCTGACTCCAGACAGGAAACATTTCAGGAACACGAGGAGGAGCTCAGGAATCAACATCGGTCCTTAACAAATGTAGTGATTTAAGGAGTTGTTGAGTTAAAACAAACTTTCTAACGTAGTGAAACTGTGTGTGTGACAGATTGTAACTCATTGTGTCCTTGTTGTAAATTCAGCATTAAATCTTTCAGCTGAAGTTGTTTGTCTCCTTGTAATAAGTGTCAGCTGTGACCTGACGGACTGAGACTGAACACTGATCGGATCACTGAGGACAGATGTTATTACAGATGTGAACAGGATTTGGCATTCGCAGGTGAGTCCCGGTCAGTCTGAGCTGCCACACAAACACACATGCTGATTGGCTGTTTGTGATCATTAAACCCCGATGGATTATTTTGTCCCCCTCAGTCTGAACACAGCTCACATGGACGTCATGTTATCAAGTAAGATAACGTACCCAGGATCCTGTCTCTGCGCTGCAACTTGTAGGTGTCTTTGCCGCGGCACAGGTTGTAGATGAAGTATCCCAGCTGGTCGACGTGCTCCAGACGCTCGGTCACGATCATCTCCTCGTGGATCAGGTAGGACTGAGGCAGGTACGTGCCGGCCTGGAGAGAGAGAGGAACACAGGTACACATCAGGCATCAGATAGTAAGATTAGTTCTGATGACAGCTGTTGTCACTAAGCAACAGTGAACCAAAGCCAATGTATGTGAAGTGTGATCATATTGATCAATAAAGACTCAATTAACTTCCTGTGAAGTTTGTCGGGAGAGAATCCTTCATGTGAGAGGTGTGTTACCTTGACGTTGACGAGCAGCTCCAGGAAGTCTCTGGGAGGCATGACGATGGAGGTGTTGAGCGGGATGACGTAGCACTTGTTCAGACTCAGGTCCAGGTAGGCTGTCAGCTTCTGAGACACCACAAAACACAAAGCACTTTAACTTTTGTCTTTCAGAAAAATATAAATATCTTTAATTCCTCGTTCATTTACTGAGAGCAGGGTCTTTATCCTGTTGTATTCAAACACATTGCTTTCACCAGTACAACACAGTCACACTCACATACTCATCAGTTACTTCACATTTCTGCTTTTTAACCTCCCATGAAGAGCTGCAGTACATTTCACATTAAAAGTCTTTAATCCTGCCTGTTACTGGTATGCTTTTAATGTGGAGAATTCACAGGAAGTGATGAGTTTCACTGACAGCTGTCACTATATGATAAGTCTGAGGTTCCACACAGACCCTCTGATCTCCTCTTATTAAGATGCTGTATTTATATCACAATAAATCCCTCGGCTCATTATTAATTCAGACAGGAAACGGCTGAGCGTCTGTGATGTCAGTCTGGGGGCGGAGCTTGGTCTCACCCTCTGGAAGTCGTGGACGATGTCTGCGGGGTCTCCGTCATCGAACTCGGGCACGGGCACATTGATGAGCTCAACTTGCTCGTCCTCCAGCACCCGGATCCTCTCCTCCAGCTGACGCAGGGGGAACTGGTTGGGCAGCTCCACCTCCACCTGCAGACCAGTTCAGCCAGTTAGCTACAGTCAGCTACACCCAGTCAGCTACACCCAGTCAGCTACACCCGGCCAGCTACACTCGGCCAGCTACATTCGGTCAGCTACACTCGGTCAGCTACACTCGGTCAGCTACATTCAGCCAGCTACACCCGGTCAGCTACACCCGGTCAGCTACACCCGGTCAGCTACACTCAGTCAGCTACATCCAGTCAGCTACACTCGGTCAGCTACACTCGGTCAGCTACACCCGGCCAGCTACACCCGGCCAGCTACACTCGGCCAGCTACACTCGGCCAGCTACACTCGGCCAGCTACATTCGGTCAGCTACACTCGGTCAGCTACACTCGGTCAGCTACACCCGGTCAGCTACACTCGGTCAGCTACACTCGGCCAGCTACACTCGGCCATCTACACCCGGCCAGCTACACCCGGTCAGCTACACCCGGTCAGCTACACTCGGTCAGCTACATTCGGTCAGCTACACTCGGTCAGCTACATCCAGTCAGCTACACTCGGCCAGCTACACCCGGCCAGCTACACCCAGTCAGCTACACTCAGTCAGCTACACTCGGTCAGCTACACCCGGTCAGCTACACCCGGTCAGCTACACCCGGTCAGCTACACTCGGCCAGCTACATTCAGTCAGGTACACTCGGTCAGCTACATTCAGTCAGGTACACCCAGTCAGCTACACTCAGTCAGGTACACTCGGTCAGCTACACCCGGTCAGCTACACCCAGTCAGCTACACTCAGTCAGCTACACTCGGTCAGCTACACCCGGTCAGCTACACTCGGTCAGCTACACCCGGTCAGCTACACTCGGTCAGCTACACCCGGTCAGCTACACCCGGTCAGCTACACCCAGTCAGCTACACTCGGCCAGCTACATTCGGTCAGCTACACCCGGTCAGCTACACTCGGTCAGCTACACCCGGTCAGCTACACTCGGTCAGCTACACCCGGTCAGCTACACTCGGTCAGCTACATTCAGTCAGGTACATGTCTGAACTAAACACGGATTAAGAATTAATAAGAGACCAAAGTGTTGTTCGTCTGAGGAACAATCCAACGTATCAATGAATCAACTCATTGTTGTGTTTGGTTGGAGTTATTGCTGTGAACTGTTCTAACAGGATGTGGTGTGGAAGAAAAAAACAGAACAGTTTGAAAATGGCCGATAAAACAAAGTGTGAGGAGCCTAACTTGATAAAACACACAGATGAGAGAAGTGGTGTGTCTGAATCAATCAGTGTCTCAGTGTTACTGATTACTGATGAAGGGACGGTAACTCTCTGAAACGTGCTGTGTGTGAATCAAGTGTCAGTGTTGCTGTTCATCCTCGTACCTCCTCTTCCTCCCGGATCATGAAGTCCTCCTCACGGTAGTTCACCCCGCACACAAACACATGGCCCTCCTGCAGGGAACCACCACAGAACCAGGACAGAACCAGGATAGAACCAGGACAGAACCAGGAGGGAAGCGAGGGAACAGCACATAAAATGAGAAAGGAGATAAAACTAGTTAGAGCCTGTATCATTAGAGTAGAAAGGGATGCATTTAAATGTGTAATAACAACAACAATAACATAACAACAACGATAATAACAACAATACACAACCTGCTTTACACAGGAAACCATTTCAGAATACAATTCAATAAAATCTAAGAGGAAAACAGTAGAATGAGCTGAAGGAGTGAAACCATGAGCTCAGACATGTCGCTGGACCATCAGCATCTTTCAGGTCCAACTAAAGCTTTACTGTATTTCACTTCAGCTGAGGTTCTGGACTCTACATGTACAGTCCAGGCAGCCGGGTACTGGGTCATGAACACAAACTGTTTTAGTCTGAGAACCTCCACAATAAAAGCCTTCCTGTCTTGATAAACACTAACTACGGCATCTCTACTTCATGTGTCTGTTTTCTCTTACTGGTCTCTAGTCAGTATGAACATTATGTCACTGAATGTCTCATTCTGTCTGAACAACTGTGAGCAGGCAGCTCTCCTGGGTTACCTGTACAGGTAGCAACATGAGTACAGCTCTCAGCAGTCGACCTGCTCCAACATGTCCGCTCTCATTTTGTCCTGAAACTGTGATTTATATGTCAGATGTTCAGGACTCTGTTCCTGCTGACTTTGTGAGGTGGATTTAAACCAGCTGAAGCTGCCATGACTTTATTAAAGTGTTCTTGTGGTCTTTATGTTCTGTTGAGTGAAAACAAGTAGAACATGTTTCTGAATGGTCTCAGAGGGAGAGTGGAGGTTTATCTTCATGTTTTATTTCACTGCATCTGTTCTGTACATGACTTCCTGTGTCCCCTGTGCTGAGGTGTCTAACTCCTCCTGGGTCGCCTACGTGAAGCCCTCAGGTCTTTAAACGCCTTCATGGTTTCCTTTAATATTTAAATCAGCGTCGGACACGTTACCTCTCCATCCTCCCAGCCCTGCTGGGGCTGTCTGCTCACCTCCAGGATGTAGTAGCGGTACAGGTAGGCTCCTCCAACCACCACTCCAGACAGCATGAGGGCCAGACCCAGGCACATGCACCAGCACCAGGCCCGGGACTGCTGACGCACCGGCAGTGCTGCCTCCGCATCCTGAAGAAGAAGAAGAAGAAGAAGAAGAAGAAGAAGAAGAAGAAGAAGAAGAAGAAGAAGAAGAAGAAGAAGAAGAAGAGAGGATGATCACTGATTCACTGATCAGAGATCGTCAACAGGTTTCTTCTGATCTTTGCCACTTTTGGCCACAGGGGGCGCCAGAGCCAACACTGCTGGTTGCAGCTTTAAATATTTCTATCACTGACATGGAAACATGTGTGTGTGTGTGTGTGTGTGTATGTGTATGTGTATGTGTATGTGTGTGTGTGTGTGTGTGTGTGTGTGTGTGTGTGTGTGTGGACTGTAAATGGTAAATGGACTTGCATTACTGACCAGAGCCGCTTTACAACTCTTCTCACATTAACTCATTCACACACACATTCACACACTGACAGCAGACGATGGCTCATCAGTTCAGGGTTCAGTGTCTTGCTCAAGGACACTTAGGCATGCAGCTTGGTGGAGCCGGGATTCCAGTCACTTCTGCAATAACACATTCATCACTAAAGTAGGAAACAGTGACAACACAACTTTAATGTGAAAGAGAGAATATGGAAACAGAAATGTGCACTTGGTATTTTTTTATTACTAAATAATCTATTAGACAGAAAAACAACAGCAGTGTCCTGTGATCCATTGTGAGGCTGAGGAGCAGCACTGAGGCCACTTCACTCAATGTAAAGTCACGGTGGAGAGCATCAGAACCGACCCAGTGACCCGCTCCACCTGTGACGGTGTTGTCTTACATCTTTATGAAGTTTTTAGAATTTTCAGCTCCAGCTTTTTCATCCCTTTGCACACTGATATGGTAATAATTGTTGATAATGATGATAATGATGATTAAAGTCAAAGTACAACGTGATGTGAGAGGTCAACTACGACTCCCACAATGCAGTTTGGTATAAAATATCCAATCATAGAAGTTTAAATTCTCTTGATTGACTGATGAAGGAGGATGATTCCTTCATGTACCAGCAGCTTCGCTCCACGTCGCCACAGCTGCTGTTTTCTGACTTCATGCTGGTTATCATCTTTTGTTTTCCCACAATGCTTCACTTCATAACAGACTTCCTGCTCTTGTTCCTGTGTGGTCAAACGAGCGGTCCACAAACTGAAAAAATCTGCCATCACTTCTATTCTCATCAAAAACACCTGACCTGGACGGCTCCGTTATCTTCAGGTCAAACGTCAACAACATACAAACAATAGTCAGATAAAGGAGGAAAAACAAAGGTTTCAGTCAGCGTCTCCTGGTCAGTTCAGTCGGTTACAGGAGGAAGTGGGCTGGTTCTGACCTCGCCGAAGTGTACTGACAAATTCAAACCAACCGTTGTGTTTTCTGAGAAAGAGGAGGAAAGTTCAGAAAAGAGGAACCAAAGAATGACGGTTACAGACTCAACGTGAGAATAAAGAGGAAGTGCAGCGTAAAGAGAAATGAGCTGAGGCAGCAGATACCAGTTCTGCTGATGGACATTACAGAGACGTGTTCTCAGGCTCGGCTTCAGCTCGTCTCTGCTGGTTTGTTCCAGTCACTCACACAGCTGAAGTCCAGCAGAGAAAAGAGGAAGTGAAGGTGAAACGACAGAGAGAAGAAGAAGAGGATGTTTTCAGACGACTCACTGTGAACACAGTCCGGTCTGTCAGGCAGGAGGTGGACACACAAGGTTTAAGGTGTGACACAGTTCAGGACCACTGATCTGAACTCTGCACGAGACCCAATACAAAGACCCAGTCAGGTTTTCATCCTGTACAGGCTGTAAAGACCATCCTCCCCAACTAGACTCTTTTTCTTAAAAAACTACTTCCTGATTATCAAAATAGCTGCCAACTCATTAATAACTGATAACTATACAGTCAGCTACAACAAAGCAAAATGTCCCAGCGGACGAGGTTCTGGTGGATTCTCACATGGTTTGTGTTTGTCTGCGCCCAGGGCTGTAATATATAAATATTCCCCTGGCGACTTAATTTTGGAGGGATACATGCCACGGGGCGGGTAAACGTTTGTCCCGATGGTCGTGCTCTTGCAATAAATCATGCATGATATAGCAAAACATTGTAGTAGCTGTAAAGTGATAAATTATGACGGTAGCGAACGTTAGTGCTAAACCGGCTATTTGTTGTGTGTCGCACTGAAGTAGCTCCCCCGACGTCACCGCTGTAGAAAATAGTTCCCCTCAGAAGCAACGTAGCGTGTGCGTCACCGCTCTTTAAAAGTTTGGCGCAGTGATTCGAGCGCAGCAATGACGACACCGCTAACTCATGAGCTGAGGGTAGTTGTACTTAAATTGCGCATCATTTCTAAACGACTTCCTTCAATTAGGTTTCAGTTTGATAATCAAGTGGCTTAATGTGAGAACAGTTGTCACGTCACAAAACGTGTAAAACCATCAAATCCAGTGTAAATGTTATTATGGTACAGTCGACACTGACAGGTCTATTACAGAGCCTGATAGTTAATTAATGAGTGTTTCCTTTGTCAAAGTTTTGCACTGTTCAAGTTTTCAATTTGCAATGTTATGAAATTTAATTAATAATATTAAAATGTATTTCTAAATAACACTTTGGCCTCTTTTCTAAGCATGTATTACTATATAATACTGTTATCTCCATGAAAAGTACTGAAACAGATGTATATGCAACAAAAAGAGGCAATTTATTATTTGGCCGGTAAAAAAATTACTTACCGGTTGATTCTTTCATCTACCGGTCCTCGTGACAGGTGAGCCACAAAGTTAGTTTACAGCCTGTCTGCACCATCAGAATCAATATCCTGGTTGTTTATCAGATTTGTGATCAGTTGATGTGAATCAGCAGACGGCACATCAGCTGACCCACAAAGGTTCAGGTTCACAACTTGACGTCACACACAGCCCGTCTGGATGCAACCTCACACAGGTGAGCCTCAGACAGGTGAGCCTCAGACAGGTGAGCCTCAGACAGGTGAGCCTCGGACAGGTGAGCCTCAGACAGGTGAGCCTCAGACAGGTGAGCCTCAGACAGGTGAGCCTCGGACAGGTGAGCCTCAGACAGGTGAGCCTCAGACAGGTGAGCCTCAGACAGGTGAGCATCAGTGTTCAGGACAGAGTTTAGTTTCCATGTGAAACCTCATTAGGTTTAAGGTGAGGTTAGGTTAGAGTCGGTCTGCTCTCAGAGGGCGGAGGGTGGATGATGGGGGTGGAGTTTAGGTGGAGCATGTGTGTCTGTTTGGTAATCCTCCTCCTTGTAGAGTTTTATCGGTCGGCTCTCAGCAGGAGGCAGCTAAAGCTCAGAGGATGAGTCTCAATCTAACTGATTAACTGTAATCCTGTCCAACAGTCTGAGAGGACGCAGAGAGACCAGAGACCAGGGCCGGGCCTCAGCTGTAATCTGATTACTCCATGTATCTGAAGCTCATTTGATGAAAAGAACAAACTGAAGTCGGAGACGTCACTGAGCTGAAGATGAATCATTTACATGTCCATCAGCTGCTGACAGTCCACTGAACACCTGTCCACTGAACACCTGAACATCTGAACACCTGAACACCTGAACACCAGAACACCTGTCCACTGAACACCTGTCCACTGAACACCTGAACACCTGTCCACTGAACACCTGAACACCTGAACACCTGTCCACTGAACACCTGTCCACTGAACACCTGTCCACTGAACACCTGTCCACTGAACACCTGAACACCTGTCCACTGAACACCTGTCCATTGAACACCTGTCCACTGAACACCTGTCCACTGAACACCTGTCCACCTGTCCACCTGTCCACTGAACACCTGTCCACTGAACACCTGTCCACTGAACACCTGTCCACCTGAACACCTGTCCACCTGAACACCTGAACACCTGTCCACTGACATAGAACAAAGACAAGCACAACATCCTCACGGTTGAGAACTGAACTGTGAGGATGTTCAGGATTCTGGACTAACTGTGATGATAAATAGTTTCAGCTGTAATCTAAACGCAGAACAGCTGACTGATGACAGCTGACAATTATTTACAGAATAATCTGTAAAACATTTTCCTCAATTAATGGATCAGTGTTGGTTCTGATACATTTAACTAAATATTAGGAACCATATTAAAGAGTTGATGAATAAAGAAGCTGTCAGCGTAAACGTCTCAGCACACGTCCATGTTGTGTTCTCAGAAACAGCTCCTTCCTGTTTCTGCTTCACAGTCAGACCACTTCCTGTTTCACTAAAACCGCTGTAGAGTTGCACTTCACTGACACACAGTTATTGTGTGTTCATGGACTCTTCATTTCTACAGACGCTGAGTGATAAACACAGAAGACTGGTTCAGTTCAGTGATGAGCTTTACTTTATATCATATGATGTCTGAAGACAAAACATCAGTCTGACTTCTGATTAAATGAACCATGTCCGGATGAAGATCAGGCAACGTGTCATGACTGATGTTGAAGCAGTTTGTTGTCTGAGCCCGATGTGTAGTTCTGATGTTAGTATCTTTACACGACACTGTTATAATAATTATTATTATCATTATGAACATGAAAGTGTTTAACTTCAGGAAGATGTTCCTCTGAAACAGCTGAAGTTTGGTGAAAACTGACCTTTAATGAGCAACATTCACACCTGGCGTCATGCAACAGCACCTGAAGGCTCACCTGCAGCCTGCCGGGCCTCAGTACAGCACAGTGATGCGTTCATGTACCAACAGCACCTGAAGGCTCACCTGCAGCCTGCCGGGCCTCAGTACAGCACAGTGATGCGTTCATGTACCAACAGCACCTGAAGGCTCACCTGCAGCCTGCCGGGCCTCTCAGTACAGTACAGTGATGCGTTCATGTACCAACAGCACCTGAAGGCTCACCTGCAGCCTGCCGGGCCTCAGTACAGCACAGTGATGCGTTCATGTACCAACAGCACCTGAAGGCTCACCTGCAGCCTGCCGGGCCTCTCAGTACAGTACAGTGATGCGTTCATGTACCAACAGCACCTGAAGGCTCACCTGCAGCCTGCCGGGCCTCAGTACAGCACAGTGATGCGTTCATGTACCAACAGCACCTGAAGGCTCACCTGCAGCCTGCCGGGCCTCTCAGTACAGCACAGTGATGCGTTCATGTACCAACAGCACCTGAAGGCTCACCTGCAGCCTGCCGGGCCACTCAGTACAGCACAGTGATGCGTTCATGTACCAACAGCACCTGAAGGCTCACCTGCAGCCTGCCGGGCCACTCAGTACAGCACAGTGATGCGTTCATGTACCAACAGCACCTGAAGGCTCACCTGCAGCCTGCCGGGCCTCAGTACAGCACAGTGATGCGTTCATGTACCAACAGCACCTGAAGGCTCACCTGCAGCCTGCCGGGCCACTCAGTACAGCACAGTGATGCGTTCATGTACCAACAGCACCTGAAGGCTCACCTGCAGCCTGCCGGGCCTCTCAGTACAGCACAGTGATGCGTTCATGTACCAACAGCACCTGAAGGCTCACCTGCAGCCTGCCGGGCCTCAGTACAGCACAGTGATGCGTTCATGTACCAACAGCACCTGAAGGCTCACCTGCAGCCTGCCGGGCCTCTCAGTACAGCACAGTGATGCGTTCATGTACCAACAGCACCTGAAGGCTCACCTGCAGCCTGCCGGGCCTCAGTACAGCACAGTGATGCGTTCATGTACCAACAGCTCGGCTCAGGTGTTCCCTGTGTTTACATGAGATTCAGCTGTCTTCTGCCTAATTTCACGGTTTTCTCTATGGAGTTCTGCACAGGAAACCTGTCAGGCCCAGTGAGCTGATTCAGCACACATGGACATCAGTGTGATAATCATCTTCTTTATGTTCTGATGAAACATTGATAAATAAAGTTCTCAACTAATCACGTGTAGATCAGTTTAAAGGTTCTGAGGTTTTGTAGATTTTTTTTCATGCTGTCATTCAGATAAGAAGAATTACTCAGTTACTGTTACTGTGCTCATGATGCTTCTGACATTTTATACTAAACTACTGATCAAATATTGGTAAATATGAATCCACACACTAACTGTGAAGGTTTATCAATGTTGAGAAATGAAAGAATCTGAGCTGTTTACTGAGTGAAAGTGATTAAATATGAGCTTCATCCAGCACACATGATCAGTGTCGCTGTGACAGACGTCCTGAGCTTCAGGATGACCGCGGCTCTCTGTGTTATTCCTGTAGTGGCTAAACGGAGCTGCAGACGTGATTAGACCGAGTGTTGAGCCTGATCTATTTTCTCTGACTGTAATCATCTCACACCGAGGCTTTGCATCACCGCTTCACTTCTGTGAACACACACAGGCTGCAGACGACGCAGCAGGTTCATTAACATTGTTTTTCCTCAATCGTCACATCAAACTGTCATGAAACTGAAGAGAACCAGAAACACAGAGAACTTTGAGGTTGGCAGATAAAACCACAGAGTCCAGGCTGATTCACCGTGAGGTCAGGAAGAAAAGAGCGAGTGAGAGCAGAAAGGATCGCTCTTTAATCACCAAGTCCATCAACACTAAAATAATATAATGCTTATTATCAGCTCGTGTTAGTGGATCCAGCTGCTCACAGCAGGGTCTGTTTGTCTCCGACAACAGGAAATTATTCCTGACAGTTTACAGACTCAACATTAAAAAGAAGAAGACGAGCAGATGATACGGAACTTTCCTCTTTCAACAGTCTGAACCAGCTGAATGCATCACACTGCAAAACCAGCGGCAGCACCTTTACAGCCGAGGCTCAGGTGACAGAGGAGGCCCCTCCCCGTCCTCCTCCTCCTCCCCTCCTCCTCCCCCTCCTCACCCTCCCCCTCCTCCTCCTCACCCTCCTCCTCCTCATCATCATCATCATCATCATCATCGCCTGAGACGAGTCGAACAAGCTGAAACATTGTGAAAGTGTTTCATGTGAACCTCAGAGATAACTGTGTGTTTCCTGACGCACACCGCTCGTTATCATCTTCATCATATCTATAAATCGTTTGACAACTTCACCTTTAAACCTTTTTTCCTGACGACACATTGCAGCATATCAAATAAACTGTGGGTGATTTGAGCAGCTGTGACGCAGCAGGAAGACGTTTATAGGAACATGTAATGTGCTGCAGAGATATGAATAAATGTCTGTTTGTTTGACTTTGTGTGTGTCCATTGAGAGGACATCTTCAGAGAGGACGGAGGTGGTGAAGCACAGCAGAGGGTTCTGGGCCGGGACTCCACCCGGGCCGCTGCAGCGAGGACGCAGCCTCTGGACGCAGGGCGCTGCTCTACCAACCCAGCTCATGGTCGCCGACATGAGTACATGGTGATCTAGTGTTTCCCACACATTGACTCATTCGTGGCGCTGCACCTCAGAATCAGGACCGACGGCCACACGTTGAGTTTTTAGTTTTCTTAGCGCTACTTAAAACCAGTGTTCAGCTGCTCTGCTCCCTGCCTGCCTCTGAGGGTCTGATGGATACTTTACAACATGGATCCCTGATCAGTAAGAAGATGTGGGGTTTACTACCAGAGCCACAGTCACAGCTTTGAAATTCATCACTGTACAATATAATTATGATATATAATGAAAATAACCTTCACTTTGTATATAAGAAGCGATCAAACACATCAGGGTTCAAGTTACATTACTTACATTAGTTACTTCATTTGAGTATTTCCACCTGAAGTTACTTTATGTTGTACTCCACTACATGTCAGATATTATGTGTCTGTATTAATTAATTTAATCACAGCAGATTATTTAATGAATTATTATCTTTGTTGCTGCTGTGACATAACGGAGTTCTGGTTCTGGTTCCGGTTCTGAACATGAGAGAAAAACTTTACCTTCAACTTCTGGAATCACACTAGATGAAAGTGTAACAAGGTGTTTTCTGATGATTGATTATTGATTGATTATGACAGAGCCTTCAGCTTCATGTGTAATCTGTGACGTCATTAGATTGAGTGGAAACTACAAACAAAGATCGTTTAACTGACACAGAAAGTGAACTTCACACTGGGAGTAAATATATATGAGAAACACATCAGAAGTGTTCAGATAAATGTTAAAGATAAACTGGGCGAACATATAAAGTGTTAAAGTTTACCAGATTAAATCCACATTAACCTTCCGAGCAAACAAACCCACGAATTATATAACTAACGTTTCTACAACTCATGAAAGTGACTGAAAGTTAAAGTTGTTCTGCTGCAGTGTGTCACACTTCATGTCTCAGCTGTAGTTAAACCACTTTACAGGAACACGATCACCATAAAACAAACTGCGTGATCTCACCGAGCTCATGCTAACTGTTAGCTCCGTTAGCCATTTTCTACTCACTTTGTCCTCCTCGGTCAGAAGAGTTTCCGCGTCCTTTTTCACATCTTTCTGTCCCAGAGCCGAGTTAAAAGAAACCTTCACCATCCTGGAAGAGACGCTGACAAACTACAAACTGTGAAAAAAACGAAGAAAAGTCCGTAAAACGACGAAAACAGAGAGAAATCGCTCCGAAGTGAAGTGTTCGCACTTCTTTCCGGCCAAGTCTGATCTGTTGTGATAACAGCGAGGTCAAGCTGGCGACACCGCGACGACACTTCCGGTTTATGTTCAAAGTAAAAGCATAACCGACAAAACCTGGCAACACTTCCTGTAAGCGATATAGCGTTAAAATATTATTTTGGTAAAATGATAAGCCCCCTTATGAAGAGTACTCAAGTAAAAGTCTCAAAATAATTGATATTAAATGAACGTATCAGTAAAGTAACTGATCCATATATTTACATATATGTAACTGAATACTGTGAGTCAGCTGATCATCACAGTCACTGTTATTGATAAATGTATTTAAATGTGCAACTTTGGCTCTGATGCAGTTTGTAATCTGTAAAGGAACTAGTAAGTAAAGATAATGAATTAATGAAGTGGAGTAAAAAGTACAATATTTGCCTCCAAAATGTTGAGGAGTGGAAGTATGATAAACATATTTTGTTTATGCATTTATGTAAATAATATTTTCATGTTGTAGTCGAAGGAGGTAAAGTCACTAACTACTAAATACACGTTGAACATTTTAATCTTCAGCTCAGGTTTGTAATTTATAACTTGACCAAATATTTTGTATGCAAAGTTACATATTTCGTGTAGAATTAGAAAATTGCATTAAATAGAAACTGAAGAGTTTTCATCAAAGTTTGTTTTCATTTTCTCTCAACTGACAAAAAAGAGGAAGTGTCCTGACTGAATTTCTGCACTTTTATTTTGAAGTTGAGCACACTGATGTTCCGGTACAGACCTCGCTGCTGGCGGCTGTCTTGACGAGTCTGCTGCAGAGGAACATCAACAGGACTGAACGGACAGCTGGGATGGTTGCCAGGTTTGGGCTGTTTCGGCCCTGTCAGAGTGAAAGTAGAAAATAAAAAAAAGTTAAAGAAAGAAAGTAAAAGAATAATAATGCATTTGACCACTCTTCCTAAGTTTAAAGTACAGAGGTGCCGTCAGTAAAATGTGCTTCAATTATCAAGTGTAGAAAACTTGTTTTGAAGATATGTGTCTCTGTTATTGATATTATTATTGAACCATGTTATTGGAAAAGCTGTTGATAGCTTGTTTCTGAGATGGAGACACACAACTCGGTTTTTTACTTTGTTTTATCAATGTGGAGTAGTATTTACTGTCTGAACTGTGGTACTTCACTGCCACCTGTGTGTGAGTGTCAGAGTGTGATGAGAGTTTACATGTAACATTACTGCACTCAGAAGAAAACTCATGCCTTAAACTTGAAGTATTTAATTATATGTACATTTTCCATCTAATTTTATTCCATAGATTGAATGTAAATTTTCCAAGTGATTTTTTTTCTCATGTTGAGTTTATGTGAATAAATTAAATAATTCAGCTGGATTATATCAAAGTCATACAGACACTTAATATCTGAGATGCACTGGAGTAAAAGTAGAAAGTAGAATAAGACGGAAATACTCGAGTAAAGAACTTCAACAGTACTCGAGTAAATGTACTTGTAGGAGTAAACTGACACCAGCAGGTGGCAGTAACGCGACACTGAGGCAGTCAGCTACTGTAAAGCTTCACAGAAGAAGTGGCAGCATTCACTTCCTGTCATGCGCAGAAGTGAGCAGAAACAACCATGGCGACGGCGGCGGAGAAGTCAACGAAGGAGCGCCTGCTGTGTGTGCTGGAGGATCTGGAGGTTTTATCTCGGTAAAGTTTAACGTGTATCGGTTGTTTGTTGTTCTCGTGTTAATAAAGTTTATAACGGTGTTGTTGTTTCCGGTGTGAAGAGTTACATTTCCCGCTCAGAGCTGAGAGTCAGCGGTGCTATTCCCTGTTAGCTAACATCTGTTAGCCTTCATTTGAATGATGTGTTTGTGTCTCAGGGAGCTGATCGAGATGTTGGCTCTGTCCAGGAGCCAGAAACTACCGCAGCCCGGAGAGGACACACAGGTAACACACACACACACACACACACACACACACACACACACACACACACACACACAGGAGTGAACCATATAGCATACTGACTGATACATAGAATATAAATCTTGCTACTATCAGTATGTCGGCTGATTAACATGTTTGTGGTATTGAACAGTTGTGATGCAGAAATGTAACCGACGCAGAATATTTTTCAGTTTAACAGCAAACTTTATTGTCCAAGGTGACATCAGAACACTGCAACGGTGAAATTCACTGAGAATTTATTATTCAAGCGTCTTTTTCTGCATTAAAATATCATGTAATCTGAATACTTTTGGATTATCTTTTGATTGGCTTTAAATCAAAGATTGATAATATTAGAAGTCATACAAAAAATCAGATGCAGCCATGAAAAACTTCCACACGTCTTCTTTTTTTCTATTTCAACATCTGAAAACGTTTCAGTGCAGCGCAGTTTGTCATTGACTGGGTGAAGTGAAATGAGCCTCACAGAGACGGCACTGGACAGATTCCAGGTGTTCTGTGTGGACTGTACAACATGTAGGACAAAGTTTGTTTTGTTGTTGTTGCTGAAGTTTTTTAATCAAAGCTCTCATGAAGAACAAGAGGAGCACTCTGTTCATTAAAAACAATCACAGATGTTAATTCAGTCACCAGTGACAGACCTGCCAACCTGAGAGGAGAAACATACTTTATATCCAGCAGAACATATTCAGAATATTCATATTCATGAAAAAATGGTTTCATTAATTTAAAGTTGACATTTTTCGACCGCTGCTTGGAGATGCTCAACTTTGAGTTTGAGACTGGCTGTAGCTCAGGAGGTAGAGCAAGTTGTCTGTCATGGGAAGGTCGCTGGTTAGTATCCCGGCTGCTCCAAGCTGCATGCTGAAGTGTCCTTGGACAAAATACTGAACCCCAAACTGCTCCTGATGTGCTGGTCAGCACCTTGCATGGTGTATGTATGAATTACTGTAAGTCACTTTGGACAAAAGTGTCTAATTTAAGGTTTGTCTAAACACAAATAAAAGTTATTTTATTACAATTTAAATGTATTTAGAAATCAGGTTGTTTTTTCAGGACTCATGGCTTTGTTTGTGGGAGGCTTCAGTTCAGAACAACGACACAAAGAGACTGATGTAAGCTGACTTTATTCAGATATAACATGTGAACCCTGTGTGTGTCCCTGTTTTCTTCAGATCCTGGAGCTGCTGGTGCAGAGGGACCGGGAGTTCCAGGAGCTGATGGAGGTGGCTCAGCAGCAGGGGAAGGTTCACCAGGAGATGCAGCTGCTGGAGAAGGAGGTGGAGAAGAGAGACAACGACATCCAGCAGCTCCAGAAGCAGCTGAAGGAGGCCGAACACATCCTGGTGGGTGCTGCTGGCTCGTGTTATACATCAAGAGTTCATCTGTATTTTATTATCACACTGCTTCCTTCTAGATCTGACTAAATGACGGATGTCCTGTGTTAATAATCACAGACACAAACATTAAACCTCAGTGCGTGTCTCTGCAGCTTCGTTTGATCTAAACTCTGTTGGTTTGTTGTTTTCAGGCCACAGCTGTTTATCAGGCGAAGGAGAAACTCAAATCCATCGACAAAGCCAGGAAAGGTGAGCTGCCCCACCTGTCTAATACTTCCTGTTGAGGCTCAGGTTGTTATCTCTGAACTCATGCTGATGTCTTGTCGTCCACAGGAAGCATCTCCTCAGAGGAGATCATCAAGTACGCTCACAGGATCAGTGCCAGTAACGCTGTGTGTGCGCCTCTCAACTGGCTGCCAGGTAGGAACCAAAGACTCCTAACACACCTGTTCTCTCCAGGTGATCCTCCTCACTGTTAACACACCTGTTCTCTCCTGGTGATCCTCCTCACTGTTAACACACCTGTTCTCTCCAGGTGATCCTCCTCACTGTTAACACACCTGTTCTCTCCTGGTGATCCTCCTCACTGTTAACACACCTGTTCTCTCCAGGTGATCCTCCTCACTGTTAACACACCTGTTCTCTCCTGGTGATCCTCCTCACTGTTAACACACCTGTTCTCTCCTGGTGATCCTCCTCACTGTTAACACACCTGTTCTCTCCTGGTGATCCTCCTCACTGTTAACACACCTGTTCTCTCCAGGTGATCCTCCTCACTGTTAACACACCTGTTCTCTCCAGGTGATCCTCCTCACTGTTAACACACCTGTTATCTCCAGGTGATCCTCCTCACTGTTAACACACCTGTTCTCTCCTGGTGATCCTCCTCACTGTTAACACACCTGTTCTCTCCAGGTGATCCTCCTCACTGTTAACACACCTGTTCTCTCCTGGTGATCCTCCTCACTGTTAACACACCTGTTCTCTCCTGGTGATCCTCCTCACTGTTAACACACCTGTTCTCTCCTGGTGATCCTCCTCACTGTTAACACACCTGTTCTCTCCAGGTGATCCTCCTCACTGTTAACACACCTGTTCTCCTCCAGGTGATCCTCCTCACTGTTAACACACCTGTTATCTCCAGGTGATCCTCCTCACTGTTAACACACCTGTTCTCTCCTGGTGATCCTCCTCACTGTTAACACACCTGTTCTCTCCAGGTGATCCTCCTCACTGTTAACACACCTGTTCTCTCCTGGTGATCCTCCTCACTGTTAACACACCTGTTCTCTCCAGGTGATCCTCCTCACTGTTAACACACCTGTTCTCTCCAGGTGATCCTCCTCACTGTTAACACACCTGTTCTCTCCAGGTGATCCTCCTCACTGTTAACACACCTGTTCTCTCCAGGTGATCCTCCTCACTGTTAACACACCTGTTCTCTCCAGGTGATCCTCCTCACTGTTAACACACCTGTTCTCTCCAGGTGATCCTCACTGTTAACACACCTGTTCTCTCCAGGTGATCCTCCTCACTGTTAACACACCTGTTCTCTCCAGGTGATCCTCCTCACTGTTAACACACCTGTTCTCTCCTGGTGATCCTCCTCACTGTTAACACACCTGTTCTCTCCTGGTGATCCTCCTCACTGTTAACACACCTGTTCTCTCCAGGTGATCCTCCTCACTGTTAACACACCTGTTCTCTCCAGGTGATCCTCCTCACTGTTAACACACCTTGTCACTGTTAACACACCTGTTCTCTCCCTGGTGATCCTCCTCACTGTTAACACACCTGTTCTCTCCTGTGATCCTCCTCACTGTTAACACACCTGTTCTCTCCTGGTGATCCTCCTCACTGTTAACACACCTGTTCTCTCCTGGTGATCCTCCTCACTGTTAACACACCTGTTCTCTCCAGGTGATCCTCCTCACTGTTAACACACCTGTTCTCTCCTGGTGATCCTCCTCACTGTTAACACACCTGTTCTCTCCCTGGTGATCCTCCTCGACTGTTAACACACCTGTTCTCTCCTGGTGATCCTCCTCGCTGTTAACACACCTGTTTCTCTCCTGGTGATCCTCCTCGCTGTTAACACACCGTTCTCTCCATGGTGATCCTCCTCACTGTTAACACACCTGTTCTCTCCTGGTGATCCTCCTCACTGTTAACACACCTGTTCTCTCCAGGTGATCCTCCTCACTGTTAACACACCTGTTCTCTCCAGGTGATCCTCCTCACTGTTAACACACCTGTTCTCTCCGGTGATCCTCCTCACTGTTAACACACCTGTTCTCTCCTGGGTGATCCTCCTCACTGTTAACACACCTGTTCTCTCCTGGTGATCCTCCTCACTGTTAACACACCTGTTTCTCTCCAGGTGATCCTCCTCACTGTTAACACACCTGTTCTCTCCAGGTGATCCTCCTCAGCTGTTAACACACCTTTCTCTCCAGGGTGATCCTCCTCGCTGTTAACACACCTGTTCTCTCCTGGTGATCCTCCTCGCTGTTAACACACCTGTTCTCTCCTGGTGATCCTCCTCACTGTTAACACACCTGTTCTCTCCAGGTGATCCTCCTCACTGTTAACACACCTGTTCTCTCCAGGTGATCCTCCTCACTGTTAACACACCTGTTCTCTCCTGGTGATCCTCCTCACTGTTAACACACCTGTTCTCTCCTGGTGATCCTCCTCACTGTTAACACACCTGTTCTCTCCTGGTGATCTCCTCACTGTTAACACACCTGTTCTCTCCTGGTGATCCTCCTCACTGTTAACACAACCTGTTCTCTCCAGGTGATCCTCCTCACTGTTAACACACCTGTTCTCTCAAGGTGATCCTCCTCACTGTTAACACACCTGTTCTCTCCAGGTGATCCTCCTCACTGTTAAACACACCTGTTCTCTCCATGGTGATCCTCCTCACTGTTAACACACCTGTTCTCTCCTGGTGATCCTCCTCACTGTTAACACACCTGTTCTCTCCTGGTGATCCTCCTCACTGTTAACACACCTGTTCTCTCCTGGTGATCCTCCTCACTGTTAACACACCTGTTCTCTCCTGGTGATCCTCCTCACTGTTAACACACCTGTTCTCTCCTGGTGATCCTCCTCACTGTTAACACACCTGTTCTCTCCTGGTGATCCTCCCTCACTGTTAACACACCTGTTCTCTCCAGGTGATCCTCCTCACTGTTAACACACCTGTTCTCTCCTGGTGATCCTCCTCACTGTTAACACACCTGTTCTCTCCAGGTGATCCTCCTCGCTGTTAACACACCTGTTCTCTCCTGGTGATCCTCCTCGCTGTTAACACACCTATTCTCTCCAGGTGATCCTCCTCACTGTTAACACACCTGTTCTCTCCAGGTGATCCTCCTCACTGTTAACACACCTGTCTCTCTCCAGGTGATCCTCCTCACTGTTAACACACCTGTTCTCTCCAGGTGATCCTCCTCACTGTTAACACACCTGTTCTCTCCAGGTGATCCTCCACTGTTAACACACCTGTTCTCTCCTGGTGATCCTCCTCACTGTTAACACACCTGTTCTCTCCAGGTGATCCTCCTCACTGTTAACACACCTGTTCTCTTCCTGGTGATCCTCCTCACTGTTAACCACACCTGTTCTCTCCTGGTGATCCTCCTCACTGTTAACACACCTGTGTCTCGTCCTGGTGATCCTCCTCACTGTAACACTACTGTTCTCTCCAGGTGATCCTCCTCACTGTTAACACACCTGTTCTCTCCAGGTGATCCTCCTCACTGTTAACACACCTGTTCTCTCCTGGTGATCCTCCTCACTGTTAACACACCTGTTCTCTCCTGGTGATCCTCCTCACTGTTAACACACCTGTTCTCTCCTGGTGATCCTCCTCACTGTTAACACACCTGTTCTCTCCAGGTGATCCTCCTCACTGTTAACACACCTGTTCTCTCCAGGTGATCCTCCTCACTGTTAACACACCTGTTCTCTCCTGGTGATCCTCCTCGCTGTTAACACACCTGTTCTCTCCTGGTGATCCTCCTCACTGTTAACACACCTGTTCTCTCCAGGTGATCCTCACTGTTAACACACCTGTTCTCTCCTGGTGATCCTCCTCGCTGTTAACACACCTGTTCTCTCCAGGTGATCCTCCTCACTGTTAACACACCTGTTCTCTCCAGGTGATCCTCCTCACTGTTAACACACCTGTTCTCTCCAGGTGATCCTCCTCACTGTTAACACACCTGTTCTCTCCAGGTGATCCTCCTCACTGTTAACACACCTGTTCTCTCCAGGTGATCCTCCTCACTGTTAACACACCTGTTCTCTCCAGGTGATCCTCCTCACTGTTAACACACCTGTTCTCTCCTGGTGATCCTCCTCACTGTTAACACACCTGTTCTCTCCAGGTGATCCTCCTCACTGTTAACACACCTGTTCTCTCCTGGTGATCCTCCTCACTGTTAACACACCTGTTCTCTCCAGGTGATCCTCCTCACTGTTAACACACCTGTTCTCTCCAGGTGATCCTCACTATTAACACACCTGTTCTCTCCTGGTGATCCTCCTCGCTGTTAACACACCTGTTCTCTCCAGGTGATCCTCCTCGCTGTTAACACACCTGTTCTCTCCAGGTGATCCTCCTCGCTGTTAACACACCTGTTCTCTCCAGGTGATCCTCCTCACTGTTAACACACCTGTTCTCTCCTGGTGATCCTCCTCACTGTTAACACACCTGTTCTCTCCTGGTGATCCTCCTCACTGTTAACACACCTGTTCTCTCTTGGTGATCCTCCTCACTGTTAACACACCTGTTCTCTCTTGGTGATCCTCCTCACTGTTAACACACCTGTTCTCTCCAGGTGATCCTCCTCGCTGTTAACACACCTGTTCTCTCCTGGTGATCCTCCTCACTGTTAACACACCTGTTCTCTCCAGGTGATCCTCACTGTTAACACACCTGTTCTCTCCTGGTGATCCTCCTCACTGTTAACACACCTGTTCTCTCCAGGTGATCCTCGCAGACCCTACCCCACTGACCTGGAGATGCGCAGTGGGATGCTGGGTCACATGGCCAACCTGCCGACCAACGGCGTCAACGGACATCTGCCAGGTGACGCACTGGCTGCTGGGAGGTTACCAGGTGAGTCCAGCCACAGGTGTACAGTCATTAATCGTTCTACTCTTAGTCTGACTTACAGACTAGGTGT
This sequence comes from Sparus aurata, assembly GCF_900880675.1. Classification (NCBI taxonomy): domain Eukaryota; kingdom Metazoa; phylum Chordata; class Actinopteri; order Spariformes; family Sparidae; genus Sparus; species Sparus aurata. The sequence continues at coordinate 36,513,373 of NC_044195.1, read as the reverse complement.
TCATGTCCATGAGTGTGCGTTCAGACAGAGTTTAATCAGAGTGAGGACAGTCCAGAGGCTCCATATGAAACAGTTCAGCCAGCGAGGTCCGCATGAGTTCCCAGACTGACTCCTGTCTCTGCTCTGACTCTCAGACGTGTTGACGCCTCACTACCCCTGGCAGTCCTCTGACGTCTCTGTGGGGATGCTGCCTCCACACCACGGCAACGACTTCGGCCTTGAGCCCCCGGGTCACAACAAGGAGAACGAGGATGACGTGGAGGCCATGTCGACAGATTCGTCCAGCAGCAGTAGTGACTCTGACTGAACTACACTCAGAGTGTGTGTGTGTGTGTGTGTGTGTGTGTGTGTGATTGAGTGAGTGTCACCACAGTCATTTACAGTGAAGCTGATACATGAGGGAGCACAGACGGCCCTTCTTTCGTTTTTCCACAGTGTACAGGTTGACTTAAAGGAACAGTTCACCCTAAAAGTAAAACTCAGTCCTCCTCTTCTCCTCCTGTTGATATAAAGTCCTCCTCTCCTCCTCCTTTTGATATAAAGTCAGTGAAGTGTGGTAGTCCACAGAACAGTTCTGGAGCTTCACAGTAAACCAGAGTTGCAGCATTCTGCTGAACAACTGAAGCAGCTGAGACTTGATTTAAACATCAGAAGTCTCCATCAGCTCGTTTGCTGTGATCTCAGTCTGCAGGAGAGAACACATCACTAACTGATCTCAGACCAGATTTACACCTTTATTATCATGAAGGCTTCACTGTATCTGTGTTACTTTAGGATCAGACTGCAGACTGTGATGACTGCAGACGAGCTGATGGAGACATTTCATGTAAACTTTGAGATGGTTCAGTACGTCTGCTCCTCCTGAGGAACTCAGGTTACTCTGACATTAAAACATCATTTACCATCATTACATGAGCTCTCCACTATCTTTAATTAATAAAGCTCTGTCATTCATTCAACTTAAGTCGACTGAGTTAGTTTGTAAGAGTAGCACTCAGTTTTCTTCATTGATTTTATATTGAAAGGTCACGTTTAGACAGCTGTGACAGTTTCAGCTTCATGAGTGTTTCTGTGGCTCTCATGAGACTAACGAGGAGAAACACACTCGGTGTTCAGAGAAGACTTCCTGATGGAGGGACGGGTGCAGGACAGTTTCACTGTGTCAGGGTTCACCACTGACACGAGGGCCTGTTCCGGGCCAGGGATGCATCAGTTTTTGTAGGAATAGTTTGACATTGTAGGAAATATTTTCACTGTCTCGCTGGGAGTTCCATGAGAATAATGATACCACTCTTGTATCCGTCCATGAAATGTTAGACCTCCGTCTGCAGCTGTGAGCTTAGCTTAAAGACAGGAAGTGAATGAGGGTGTTTGTACTGTCATCGATCTCTGGGAGAGAAAGTGAATAACAGTGATTGAATGTTGAACTGTTCCTTTAACTGTGTGTTTGCATCAGTGTGAGGAGGGAAGTTTAGACACACAACAAACAGACCATCATGTCTGCAAATGACAACACATTAAACAAAAACTAACAGATGAAGTCATTGTAAACTTTAACACAGAGATGAATAATGATAAATATTAATGTGTAAACAAAAAGTGGAGCTTAAAGAGAAACTAAAGTAGAATCTGATGAATGTGACGTCTTCTGTCTCTCTGGTCTCATGTTTGAAGCTAAATGTGTCACTTCCGGTCTCATGTGTGTCACTTCCGGTCTCATGTGTGTGACTTCCGGTCTCATGTGTGTCACTTCCTGTCTCATGTGTGTCACTGTTCAGCTGTAGTGAGTGACAGATGTTGTTCATTTAGCTCTGTGTACATATGCTTGTACATACTCAGCCTTGTAAATAAATACTTTGGAATAGAAATTGTGTGTCTGTGGTTGTAAAGTTGTGTTGTTGGTGTGCTTTATAAAGACCTGATGAAGTCAAACAACTCTAGTCACAATAAGAATATTTATGTTATGAGATTTAATATCACCTGAAGGACAAAGTTTCTGGGATGAGAGTGTTAAGTTGAGTATTATTTCACCAGATAAACCTTTTTTTAAACTCGTTATCAGATGTAGTTAACATGTCTCCAAGTGTAGCGCTGGTTGTTGCTTTTTATTACACGATGAGTAAAAGACACATTTCTGCAAAGATAATATTATAATACCTTGAATATGTGCAAAAACAGAGGGAGTGTTAAACTAACCTGTGTGACCACACTGACTCCAGATATCTGGAGCGAGACATGAACTACATGCTGATAAAAAGCTGCAGAGAGCTGCAGTGATGTGCGTTAATGACTACAAGTTAGAGGCCACAGCACTGTGTCAAGGCTCTGGGACGAGGCTGCCTTCACTGACTCCTCGTAAACTCCCACATCGATGACTAGCATGAGTCGGTATTGTGTATTTTGGTTAAAAATAAATAATAAGACATGCTGATGTTTGCAGCATTATCTTTGGCTGTGTTAAATGTCAGTATCATGAAACACAACTCATGAAACGAAGCGCCGTGTTATGCTCACCAGGCTCGGAGAAGATATTTTATTTCAATATTTGTGTTCATACGTCACATTTCACGTTTTATTTTAATGTGTGTGTGTGTGTGTGTGTGTGTGTGTGTGTGTGTGTGTGTGTGTCACAGTTCTCTTCATGTCACACTCCACATCGCAGAGAGCTGAATATGTCCCAGTCACAGGAACTGAGCGTCTTCATTTTGAAGTGATTGTATAATTACCGACAGTGTTTGAAGGCCGCATCGGGGAAGCCGTCTTCGCAGTTCACTACGCATGCGCGTTACTTTTTTCGTTAGAGAGAGACATGGCGACGTCCCTGATCTGCGGCCGTTTGACGGCTAGCCTGAGAAACTCGGGGGCCAGAAACACTCTGAGCTCCGCGTCCAAGGTGAGTGCGTGTCCGCGTCGAAGCGAAGGCCTCCACCTGTCGGAGCAGGTGTGTGCGGTAGCGCTGCACCTTAACCGAGGACTACAACCACACAAAAACTGACAGGGTCAAATCTGACATTAGCATTGTCTTCATTGAGCCGCCGATGTTTTGGCTAACATGCTAACTAGCCTGGAGCTAGCGTCAGTGTGGTCGGCTGTCAGTGCCGCTGACATGAAGTGACCCAGCAGAACCAGCAGCTAACAAGGCCTCCACCCTCCTGGCCTCAGGTAGTGTCTCATCAGTGTGTTGGTGTTCACAGTGTGAGTGGAGGTGAGTGTGCACAGTTAGCTGTAGCTCAGTGACCTCCACCACCACCTCCACCACCCCCAGCAGCTGCTGTTAGCACGCAGCCGAGCGGAGCCGCTGCTGCTCGGCTCTGCGCCATCGCATCTGTCCGCTGCGTCGTCCGGACAGTTCATGTGACTCTAATCCTCTCAGACCAGCAGGCAGGTAGTCCCGGACTGGTGTCAGCAGGTGTGTCACTCATTTCCTACAAGTGTGAACTCCTCACTGACATGAAGCTGATGATCAGACTCAGTCTTGTTCAGCTCAGGGTGAATCTGATGATCAGGCTCAGTCTTGTTCAGCTCAGGGTGAATCTGATGATCAGGCTCAGTCTTGTTCAGCTCAGGGTGAAGCTGATGATCAGGCTCAGTCTTGTTCAGCTCAGGGTGAAGCTGATGATCAGGCTCAGTCTTGTTCAGCTCAGGGTGAATCTGATGATCAGGCTCAGTCTTGTTCAGCTCAGGGTGAATCTGATGATCAGGCTCAGTCTTGTTCAGCTCAGGGTGAAGCTGATGATCAGGCTCAGTCTGTTGTTCAGCTCAGGGTGAATCTGATGATCAGGCTCAGTCTTGTTCAGCTCAGGGTGAATCTGATGATCAGGCTCAGTCTTGTTCAGCTCAGGGTGAAGCTGATGATCAGGCTCAGTCTGTTGTTCAGCTCAGGGTGAATCTGATGATCAGGCTCAGTCTTGTTCAGCTCAGGGTGAATCTGATGATCAGACTCAGTCTTGTTCAGCTCAGGGTGAATCTGATGATCAGGCTCAGTCTTGTTCAGCTCAGGGTGAATCTGATGATCAGACTCAGTCTTGTTCAGCTCAGGGTGAATCTGATGATCAGGCTCAGTCTGTTGTTCAGCTCAGGGTGAATCTGATGATCAGACTCAGTCTTGTTCAGCTCAGGGTGAATCTGATGATCAGGCTCAGTCTGTTGTTCAGCTCAGGGTGAAGCTGATGATCAGGCTCAGTCTTGTTCAGCTCAGGGTGAAGCTGATGATACAACAGTGATATCTGAGACAACATGTCACTGATGGAAGTCCGACCCACACAGGTCCAGTGTGACCCGAGATATTAAAGCATCGTCACTATATATCACCAGAATAACTTCCTGTTTGGTGTAATTCATGTATTCCTGTCAGCGGTGTGATATTCTGCTGTGAAGTACTTTATACTGTAATACATTATAACAGATAAATCATGTTGTACATTCAAGCTGAAACAATTCTTTGTTTCATACACACTCATACACACACTCATACACACTCATACACACTCATACACACACTCATACACACACTCATACACACTCATACACACTCATACACACACTCATACACACTCATACACACACTCACACACACTCATACACACACTCATACACACTCATACACACACTCATACACACACTCATACACACTCATACACACTCATACACACACTCATACACACTCATACACACACTCATACACACACTCACACACACTCATACACACACTCACACACACTCATACACACACTCATACACACACTCACACACACTCATACACACACTCATACACACACTCATACACACTCATACACACACTCATACACACACTCATACACACTCATACACACACTCATACACACACTCATACACACTCATACACACACTCATACACACTCATACACACTCATACACACACTCATACACACTCATACACACACTCATACACACACTCACACACACTCATACACACACTCACACACACTCATACACACACTCATACACACTCACACACACTCATACACACACTCATACACACATACACACTCATACACACACTCATACACACTCATACACACTCATACACACACTCATACACACACTCATACACACTCACACACACTCATACACACACTCATACACACTCATACACACTCATACACACACTCATACACACTCACACACACTCACACACACTCATACACACACTCATACACACTCATACACACTCATACACACACTCATACACACACTCATACACACTCACACACACTCATACACACACTCATACACACTCATACACACACTCATACACACACTCATACACACTCACACACACTCATACACACACTCATACACACTCATACACACTCATACACACTCATACACACTCATACACACACTCATACACACTCATACACACTCATACACACTCATACACACTCATACACACTCATACACACACTCATACACACTCATACACACTCATACACACACTCATACACACACTCATACACACTCATACACACTCATACACACACTCATACACACACTCATACACCCATACACACACTCATACACACACACACTCATACACACGCATACACACACTCATACACACTCATCACACGACTCATACACACACTCAGACACACAACACTACATCACACACTCATACACACTCATACACACTCATACACACTCATACACACACTCATACACACTCATACACACTCATACACACTCATACACACACTCATACACACACTCATACACACTCATACAGTGATTACAGCCAAACTATTGAGATTTTAAATCACTGGAGCTTTTTTCATACTCCATAGTTGCATCATAAAAAGGAATCTGTATATAAATATTATTTTGCTTTTGATTCATTAAAACAACAGCTGCCTGTTACCATGGTAACCACAGATCTCACCAAATCAGTCAGAAGTGAAATCTTTTGTACTAAATAAAGAGACAGTAACTCCTCCTCCTCTCTCCTCCTCTCTCCTCCTCTCTCCTCCTCCTCCTCTCCTCCTCCTCCTCCTCCTCGTGCCCCTGCAGGTCCTGGGTGTGTCCTCCGGTCTGTTTGGAGCTCATGTGTCTCCTCTGCAGCAGCAGCAGAGGAGCTTGTCTCTGCACGAGTACACGAGCATCGGGCTGCTGAAGGAGGCCGGCATCTCTGTTCCTGATGGCATGGTGGCCAGCTCCTCAGAGGAGGCCTACAGCGTGGCCAAGCAGATCGGTGAGCAGTCGGTCCTGGTTCTGATCGACAGCCTCAGAGTCCATTTGTCCCGATCACTCAGTTGGAGTCTTCTCTGACCTGTTGTGACCTTAGTGTGTGTGTGTGTGTGTGTGTGTGTGTGTGCTGACCGGCCTCAGCTACAGCTATTTAAACCCTCACACAGTCAGTCTAAACATAGCCTCCTGCTTCAGGGAGATCAGGTGACACTCACATAAGTGCTGCATAGTAAGAAGCTACACTGATAGTCAGCTGTTGGAATCTGAACATGATCACTGTCTGTCCGTCTTTATCTGTCTGGTGTTGATGCATAATAACAATGAATGAAATAAGGCTGCACGATGTGTTAAATAACACTGCAGCTGTTGTGACATATTGTATGACTGAGAAGTGATTCAGGATCTGTGGAATCATCACTTCAGAGTCACAAATATCATTTTCTTAAATCCTGAGGATCCCGAGGATGTGACGAACATGTTGTCCAACATCTGAAGATCAAGACAGCGGCGCTGTCATCGTGTTGTCAGAGACGAAGCTGCAGAACATCAGTGAACACTGCAAACAGCAGATAAACAAACACATCTCGTTACTGAGCGGCACAGCAGTCTGTTTCTAATGACGTAACACTGAGTGAGGACCAGCTGATATGATATCTGAATAATGTCTGAATGTCTTTCACCTTTATCACACTGCACAATATAAATCTCCTCTGAAGCTCTTCATGAATCAGACTATTCCACACAATCCAACATCACAGACTGATGACCAAATACCTCCACATCGATACTTTACCCAAGCTGAACACACAGATTACTGATCAGTAATCATCAGTACTGTGGATATAATGACTAATGATATGATGTGTGTGTGTGTGTGTGTGTGTGTGTGTCAGGCTCAAAGGACCTGGTGGTGAAAGCTCAGGTTCTGGCTGGTGGCAGAGGGAAGGGGACGTTCGAGGGCGGACTGAAGGGAGGAGTCAGGATCGTCTACTCGTAAGTAATCAATAATCAGGAACAGGAGGAGGAATCAGCTCCTCCTGTATGAGATCGATCAGAAACTGTCAGATTATCAGGAAGGTAAACGGCATTTCTGTTTTTATTTATTTCAATCAAACGTCTTTTAGTCCCTCAGATGTTTGATTTATGTGACTGTTTTTGATTTCACTTATTAAATGTGGTCACAAAGTGTTTCCTCTAACAATCACTCTTCTTCTACCTCTTCGTCCATCGTCCTGTTCTTCTTCTTCTTCCTCCTCTTCCTCCTCCTCTTCCAGGCCAGAGGAGGCCCGTGACATTTCCTCGCAGATGATTGGTCGAAAGTTGTACACCAAGCAGACCGGGGAGGCGGGTCGTATCTGTAACCAGGTGTTCATCTGTGAGCGCAGGTATCCACGCAGAGAGTACTACTTCGCCATCACCATGGAGAGGTCCTTCCAGGTGAACACACACACACACACACACACACACACACACAGCTGAATGTCACCACTAGAGGGCAGCAGTGCTACAGCTCATGATGTGGACGTGTGCATCGTTGTGATGAGATCGTCAGTATAAAACAGACTGAAGGTTTGATCCTGTTACTCGGTCAGCTGATGTGACAGTTAACATGTTGATCACTGACATTCACAAATCACCCTGAGACTGAAAGGAAGTCAGAACTATCAAAATAAAATGAGGAGAATTTCTCAAAGAATTTCGTCAGTCCTCACTTTAAGAGCTAACACTGAGTTTGTGCTCTGAAGCAGATTCACGGTTGTATTGTTGGAGTCTTAAAGATAATTACACATAATGAGCTCGTTATCTTACATTAAACATGCCACAGCCCTGCAGAACAGTAGGTAATGATCTGTCCTCTAACCGTTAATCTGCTCTCCTGCAGCAGTCAAACTATGAGTCCTGTCATGTCGGTGAGCGTCTGTGGAACAAAACCTCTGATTACATCTGAAACATTAAGACTCAGAGACCTGGAGACTCAGTGCAGAGCTGAAATCACTTCATTAACACTGACTGTACTGCTGTGTCAGTAAGCTATAAACTGTGCTGTTGGACTGTGTCACAGCTTTCTTAAAGAACTACACAGACGTCAGATCAGAGTTATTAAATCACAGCAGTGGAACCTTCAGTGTGGTGACAAATGAAACAGGAGAGGAGTTAAAGTACAGCTCTGTGAGGCGTTGATGCACAGTTGGCCTGTTGATTTAAAGCTAATGAAACACACAGCGTGAGGTGTTCAGGTGCTGCATCGCCGCTGTGACACAGGAAGCACAGTTAAAATGTCTGGACTCATCTCCGGTGACGGTCAGTAAAACATCCCACAGCTCCTCACAGTCTAAAACCTGGAAGGATCAGTAACCGTCTCCTGCAGGGTGCGTGTGGTCCAGATGAACGTCTGCCTCCTGATATCCATGTTATCAAGTCGTGGTCTTTCTAAAACGTTCCTGCTGCAGTGGAACAGACAGAAAGCTGTCTGAGCCCAGCAGCTTCAGAACCAGCCGCTCCGGCTGCCACACTGTCAAACATCGTCTCAGTGATAGCGCTGTATCGATTAGTCATTAATCAGTCCTCACTTTTCAAACAGAACTGTCCAACACTTTCTGGTTCCAGCTTGTTAACGTGAGGAGTTCTGATTTTCTCTGGGCTCTGGATTAATCCTTGAAATAATCAGCAGATTCATCCACAGAGGCAGTTAGAGCCCAAGTGAATGAATTAGATTTTATGACGTTAAAGAAGACTTAAAGAGAACTTCTTCTCGGAGGATCCAGAACCGTCTGTGGTGATCTAATGTTTCTGTCTCTGTTGGGTCCTGCGGGTCAAACACCCAGATTATTGATTGATAGTCACATTACTCCTGCATGTATACGTTCCATCAGATCAGATCAGATTTTGCGTTCTGCGAAGGCGCGAGATTTTTTCCCCGGGGCCGTGAGCCGGAAGTAGACGGACGGCGGCATCTTTCCTCTGAAATCACCTTGAGAAAGAGAGACAGAGCTCCATTGTGCATCTAGTTTGTGTAATTATCATGTACACCATATATGAAATGTACAAAGATGTAGCTTCGTCTCGCTCTTCGTACGCCATCTTTCTGGAATGTCGAGGCAGTTTGTTGTTGCTGGTGACGTAAAGAGGTCAGCCGGAGGTGTTTCTGTTACCACTAGTTGAAATGGGTACAGCGCCACCTAGTGTACCGGGTATGACATGCTCCGGACAATAATCCCATTTTCTCACCAGCATGTTTACTCGGATAATTGCAGTTGTCTGATTGAGCAGCAGAGTCGACCTATGGCTGTAATCTGACTAAACTGTGCATGTAAACGTCCTGACTGAGAAACATTTCCAAACAGAAATCACTGCCCTGGTTTTCTGCATGTCAGACTGCACTTTCAGCTCAGGTCGTGTCTCGTTTGATGACATTTTATCGGCTCTCTTGAAGCTCACAGAAGTCCAAACAGATTTCCTAATGAAAACGTGTCAGTAACTCTGAGCACTAAGTCGTCTTTGTGTCCCTCAGGGTCCCGTTCTGATTGGCAGCTCACAGGGGGGCGTGAACATCGAAGATGTTGCAGCAGAAAACCCAGACGCCATTGTGAAGGAGCCCATCGACATCGTGGAGGGTATCAAGATGGAGCAGGCTGTCAAGGTATGATCAATAGAGGGAGGGAGTGTGTGTGTGTGTGTGTGTGTGTGTGTGTGTGTGTGTGTGTGTGTGGGGGCTGTATTGTCTCTGTGTGAAGGAGTTTGTTCTTTATAATCAGCTCTCAGCAGACTTCTCTCCGCCCACCTGTTGCTTTTTACAGATTTATTCTAACTCACATTAATCATCCTGTTTTTTAACTTTCCTCCAACTCACAGATGTGTTTCTTTAAGTCTAACTAATGAGTTATGATCAGCCTCCAGATCTTAAAAACAAAACAACATGTCTGCAGTTTTGATGAAAGTGTTCAACCTGGATTTGATTTTAACACTCAGATCTGTGAAATCAAACATTTCTGCCAGGAACAGATTTGAGCAAAAGTGAAATATTCTGAGATGTTTGAGAGACGACAGTTTGTCTGGAAACATCTCGTGAGTATTTCCTGTCTGACGAACAGGAGCTGACGACGCAACAGAGAAAACATAGATTCATGACGTCAAGCTGCACTAATCAATACTAACCCTGATAAAGGCTCGACCGACTGTAACATAAAGAGTTGTTGAGATAAACTCACAGATGGGTATCGTGCAGCGTTTCAGCCTCTTTTAGCCCCTCGTTGGGTTTTCGTGTCTCACTTTCTGTCTGCTTCGGTCTGTAAAGAGTCACGGTCGTCAACCTGCTGAGCAGCTGGTGGACGTCGTGGAGCGTTCAGCAGCTAAAGAGACCAAACAGTTGTTGTCTGCCGGGTGTCTGCAGTCTGCAGCTGTTGGCAGTAATATATCAGAGTTGTTGTGCCAAAGAATTGCCAAACAGATCTGTTAATTGACGTTAATTTGATTTTGGGTGTTATTTTATCTGGGATCACGTCCTGCTGCGTGTCCTCAGCTGCTGGTGCTCAGTCAGCTCAGTGTGGGAAGTCCTCTGAACAGGACGGGACAACAACCACAGCAACACAAAGAACCACTCACACACCTGCTGTGTGTCAGTTCAGGTCTGCATCCTCTGAAGGACTCGGCCTTTGTGGTCTTTGAAGGCGAGTCCTTCAGAGAGACCTTGTTAACCTCGTCAGCCGTTGTTAAATGTGACGGTCCAGCCTTTGGAGCATTTCCTGGTTGCGACCACCTGATCTGTACTCACATTAAACCAGGTGTCATCAGTTACATCCAGGCTAGCTGTTTCCACCTGTTTCCACTCTCTATGCTAAGCTAACCTGCTGCTAGCTCGTACATGAAGAGATTAACCTGCAGTCCTCATTTTAAGCTCTGATGCTCAGAAAGTGAAATGTGATTGGTTCGTTGTGCAGGTGGCGAAGAAGATGGGCTTCCCTCCGGCGCTGGTGAACGAGGCGGCAGAGAACATGATCAAACTGTACAACCTGTTCATCAAGTACGACGCCTCCATGGTGGAGATCAACCCCATGGTGGAGGACTCCTCCGGCATCGGTACACACACACACACACACACACACACACACACACCACAACACAGACGGCTCAGGTTCTGTTTATGAACCACCTGGTCCAGTTTGTCCTCCAGGTGAGACAGCCGTGTGTCTCGGCTGCTGCTGGATGCGGACTTCTCCTCCTCACCACTAACTGTCTCTGTGCTCTGTTCCTCTCCAGTGATGTGCATGGACGCCAAGATCAACTTTGACTCCAACGCAGAGTACCGCCAGAAGAAGGTATTCGAGCTGCGGGACTGGACCCAGGAGGACCCCCGAGACCGGCAGGCGGCCAAGGCCGACCTCAACTACATCGGCCTGGACGGGACCATTGGCTGTCTGGGTACGTCACGCGACACAGACAGATGTCCTCATCACAGGACAAACATCTGGTTCTAAAGACGGAGTTTACAGGAGGAACATCAGACATGGACCTCGCTAACAGAACCTGAATCAGAACCTGTGTCTGTATTTATCATCCAGAGTGTTGATATTATGTTTATCATCATTCACTTGTTTCAACAGCCAACAGCTCATGAAGATTGTAAATAAGTTTAATTCACTCTAATGTTTATAAAAACATTCTTCTTCATTTTTTCTTCTTTTTCTTCCTCCTCTTCTTCTTCCCTGGTTCTGATGACTGCTCTTGTCTCCAGTAAACGGAGCGGGTCTGGCCATGGCCACCATGGACATCATCAAGCTGCACGGCGGCACACCGGCCAACTTCCTGGATGTTGGAGGAGGAGCTACAGCTCATCAGGTGACGGAGGCGTTCAAACTCATCACGTCTGACAGGAAGGTAAGACAACAGCTGCTGCTCACAGGCTCATTTATTGTTGGTGTGTGTGTGTGTGTGTTTAAAAATGTGTGTGTTGTTATGATGTCACTCAGGTTCAGGCCATCCTCGTCAACATCTTTGGAGGCATCATGCGGTGTGATGTCATCGCTCAGGGCATCATCATGGCTGTGAGAGACCTCGACCTCAAGATCCCCATCGTAGTGCGGTTACAAGGTACAACACACACACACACGCACACACACACACGCACGCGCACACACACGCGCACACACACACGCACACACACACACACCAAAACTCACCAAACTTAGAATAAAAGTCATACCTGCCGATAGATCTTATAATCTATTGTCATTGTGACTTTCCACCGCTAGGTGGCGCTATAATCAAGCAAAGTACGTTTTGCCTTATAACTCCCATAACACGAAACTTGGTAGAATTATTACCAATACCCTCCTGATGATAGCTGACGAAAGGTATTACCATCGGACTCTATAGCGCCCCCTGGAATATTAACAATCCAAGCCCCGCCTCCTACATGCACATATATGGATGACATTCGGTATGCATATGTATCATGACCAGACGCATAAAAAACATCCACCATACCAAACTGTCACTCCAACAGGAAGTCGGCCATTTTGACTCAAAGTTCCCATTTCACCCCCCATTTTGATCCATTTCCATGCCTCGTACTTTAACGAACTCCTCCTACAGATTTAACACCACAGACTTCACATTCTCCCAGTATCATCCTCAGACCTTGAACATGAAAAGTTATCAAAAGTTTTCGCCTACGTCAAACATGGTGGGTGTCATGGTGCGATCCATTTTCATGCTTTGCCATAAAGCATCAACTCCTTATAACTTCAACATACAGTTTCCCATGTACACCAAATCCATCACACATGTATACGATGTCGCACTGAATACCTCCATGCATCAATCCTGTGTCATATCCATAGCGCCACCTACTGGACACAGGAATTCAGACAAACATCCTATATACATGACATTTATAGCTTTTTTCCTCCATATCATACACTACAAGATGACATGCAACTAAAAGGTGAGCACACCCTCCAACAGCGTGACGCCAATCAATAATCAAAACACACCTGACCACAAATTTTTTTCAGGGATTTTTCACCTGTAGTCCATTTTTTTTTCATGTAGACTGCAGCGAGTTCTTCTGACTTCAGAGTGCATTATTTAACACCGGCAGGAGCAGGCCACCATATCATAAAGGAACAACTTCCTCATGTATCTATCTGGACCAAACTTCACATGTTTGATAAGAGTCCAGCCCTGAACACATAGGCCAATATACAGTCATAGTCACAGCGCCACATGTTGGACACAGGAAATTACATTTAACCCCTTCCTGCGCTTCCAAAACTGGGACAGTTAAAACATGCGTACACAACATTGGGCAGTGGGGCCGGGTATGTATACGCCCCGACCGGACTGCGAGGGCCCGTTCATCACTGCTTGCAACTTTAATTAAACTATTATTATTATTATTATTATCACCATGTCTCTATACAGGAAGCAGGAGGAGTTAATAAATAATCAACATCCAAAAATCTTAATGATAAAAATACAGTTTTTAAATTAAATCACATGGTGAAAATGTTTTGTTTTATTTTGAAGGGACGAGAGTGGACGATGCCAAAGCTCTGATCGCTGCCAGTCCACTGAAGATCCTCGCCTGTGACGACCTGGACGAAGCCGCCAAAATGGTACACACACACACACACACACACACACACACACACACACACACCTGCAGGTTGTGAGAGCTCACCTGTAGTTTGACCAAGCGGCTTCTGTTCGTCTCACTGATGTTAGAATGAATAAACACATGAGATTATGACTCAGCAGCAGGTCTGTAAGTGAAACGTCTCCACATTAATCTGAAGACTTTAACCTTCAGCTTCCTCTGCTGTCAGTGGACTACATAACGCTGCTGTGGAGGATTCTGGCTGCTGGATTGAATGAACTTTATTGTAAATGTGGATGGACAGAAGTGACAGTGGCTTCAGTGCGAGCCCCTTGTCGTGGTCATGTTACAGCTGATTATTAAACTTGTAGCTTCAGCTGTAAAGACTAAATCTCAGGTTTGACTCTGACTCTGTCGTGTGTCCTCAGGTTGTAAAGCTTTCTGAGATCGTCTCATTGGCTAAGGAGGCTCAGGTGGACATCACCTTCCAGCTGCCCATCTAAGAGGAGACCTCCTCACTCAAACACTTCCTGTGTCTCCTCCCCCGGACTCACCCCCAGCAGCCGTCACTCCTCCCCCTCACAGCTGACAGACGTTTAGTTTCTCTTCTCCCTCTGTGGCATGATGGTGTGATGAAGACAGCTGTCCCCGCTTTTATTTAGACAGAGAGACGCCTCCATGTTCTGCCTCCATGTTCTGCCTCCATGTTCTGCCTCCACCCTCCGTCTCCCTCAAACTCACACATTTATGTTGCACTCAAGTCGATACGCACAAACCTCGTCTTCAGTACATGTTGGGAAAAGTTCTTATCTCACTTCATTGATATCAGCGGAGCAGCTGAAGCTCCGGTGTGCTTTAATGGCGGAGGAGCTCTCTTCACTTTAAATGGTTGATTTTGAGGCAGCGAGCACACCGGCTGCAGATCACTTCAGATGATCAGAACCTCCGCTGTGGCTCAGATGTCTGAATGTAACAGACCTCCAGATGAGGACTCTGTTGATGGATGTGTGGTGGTACTGATGAATGGTCCGGTCTGACCCAGCTGTGTATTATTCAGTGTTCCTGTTGGGTAGCGTCGAGGAGAGAACATGGAGGTTAAAGTGTAAACGGTGTAATCTGATCTAATCTGTAATCCTCTCTCTGAAGAGGACGTCGGTGTCTTTGTTCCCGGATCATCACAGACATGAACACATGTTCATCTCCTCGTCCCGTCCTCAGCAGATCAGTGTAGGTCTGCTGACCCGGTCCTGCTGCAGGGAGGCGTTCATGAGGCATCCAGGCGTCTGACAGCTGTGTGTCCTGTCGGAGCAGCTGTTGTACAAGTGTCAGCGTTAATGAACCTGCAGCTTCTTCATGTTCGGTTTTTCTTCTTTGGATGTTGAAAGTTACAAAGAGCCGGAGACACCGGACCGGCCTGTCCCTCTCTGTCTGTGCTTCTGCTGCTTCACTTCTACAACAGCTGCTGCTTCAGCCTGCCATCATC